>NC_090755.1:31135824-31193324 GCF_036898095.1 Palaemon carinicauda | reverse complement strand
TGTCTTCTTTTTTTTTCTTTTTTCAATATTTCATTAAATTCCAATTCTAAAGCCCTGTATTACAGATCATAGTTCCTAAATATTTAAATTATTCTACCTCATTAATTCTTACTCCTAATGATATTTCATCTTCGATTGCATTTTCCATTCTCATCGTCTGTCTTTCTTCTGTTTATCTTAAGCCCAACTTTCTGTGATATTCCATGCATTCTGGAATGCAAGCTTTGTAAGTCCTGTGGTGTTCTGTTATTGAGGACAGCGTAATCAGTATACTCTAGGTCGGCTAATTTCGTATTACCAATCCAGACCAAACCTTCTCCACCATCCCCAACTGTTATACGCATTACATAATCCATGAAAAATTAAGATATGAACAAAAAATAATGCTGTTATGAAAAAATTTCTGCGGAAAAATTATTTACTGATACATAAAAACTGTAATGCGACTAAAACTTTCCAGTTGTGAAAAACTTCTACTAAAAAATAATCACTGAACAAAATTATTGTGTTATGAAAACCAAGCCGACAGAATATCCAGAGTTTGAAAGAAAGGTCCCCTTATACTTAAAATGAAGAAAAATTGAGCATCACCAGCGCTCCCCATATTCAACGAAATGGATTCACCTCATTTCTTACATATCTCTTCCATGATAGAATATATTGCTTATATAATCACTTATTACGGCAGTATTTCTCCAATAAATACTTATCATAGTCTTCATCGCCATCATCATCATCAACAGTATCTTTATCATCATCTTAAACGTTTTGGCATCAGCCTTTCCATTTATGTGTTCAGACATTCTGTCCACTGTCTTGTATCCTATACTCCTGCCAGATCTAAATCTTTCTCATTCCCCTTTCTCAATTGTTATATTGGCCATCCTCCAGGTCTTCGTCCTGTTACTTTCATGCGTACTATTCTCCTGACTAACTGTTACTCGTCTCATCCTCGTCTGTTTCTCTATATTTGAGATCTGCCTTTCTTATACCTGTTAAACATATCTTTGCAAATCCTCATTCGTAATTCTACTTTCTTGCCATTGTTTGGCCATTCTGAGCTCTCATCTTTTCAACCGCCCACCACTTTTTCTTGCCATTATCCCTATTGCATGGTTATGCCTTACAGAGTAGTAGAGTCTTTATGTATATTTTATATATTAATATTACGAATATCTAATAAAAAAAAATATATATTTTATTCAGCTTTGTATCATCTATTTAGATGGCCTCTCAAATTGCTAATTAGCCAAATGTAATCCACCTTTTTTATATCCTTTTCATTCTTTGTATTTTCATTTAGATTTGATACGACTATCATTGTGTTTTTATCTCTTCTTCTCTCCTTACAGTATCGACTGAACGTCACTAGGATCGAGGATGAACCCAGATTCCCACACAGAGGTTTACTGCTTGACACCGCCAGACATTTTCTCCCAAAGGATCTCATGCTCAAGGTGTTATTACAATTATATTAGTCTGTCCTACAATTGGAAATTTTCTCACGTTTTTTTTATGTTGAAATGTTATTTCACTCATTTTCTTTAACAATCTTTAATTCATTATTTTTTTCCAAAATATGCTGTCTCTTTCTTTAGTAATTCCTTCTTATTAATGCTTGAGCCCTTGGAGCTAGCTTACTAAAGTCCTACGTTGTTTACAGGTCTTGGATTCCATGTCGTGGAATAAGCTGAACGTCCTCCACTGGCATATCGTCGATGATCAGAGCTTCCCTTACGAGTCAAAGATTTTCCCTAACTTGACGCAACACGTAAGTTGATTTTAGTCTTCTTGGTTCTCATTCCATCATTTTTTATTATTAAAATGTAGCTTAGTAAGTGTATCGATAAAGGTATTATGGGACCCTCCGGAGACTGTGTCCTTTAGTGTGATGGCAAAACTAGTTAAGAGATGTATATACGTCTAAGGGAACTAGTCAATACTGAAATGTAAAACGTACAGTAACAATTAGGAATCAAATGAATTTCCTTTCAAGTATATAATATTATAGCCCACATTGCTCTTAAAGCATGTTGTTTAATTGGCTTAAATAATTGATAATGACAGACAAGTACGAATTTGTTATTCATTTGATATAGATTTGAATATTTTATTCCTTTTCTGTATCGTGCTTTTTTCTAGATTACAGGAAAAATGTATGACAAAAAAAAAGTAGTGTTGTGAGATACGGTTAAAAGTATTTTTATTGATTAATCAACAAAGAATATTTGATTACAGGGAGCGTACACTCCTAGACACGTTTACACTCAGAAGGACGTGGAGGACCTCGTAATGTATGCCCGTTACAGAGGCATCCGTGTCATACCCGAATTTGACACCCCAGGACATACCCAAGGATTTGGCAAGGCTTTCCCACGTGAGTATAAAGATACAGTTACTTAATGGTCTTTAAAATAACGTAAAAAAGATTATCAAGAATTGTTTGTGCTTAAAATACGATTGCTGATGGGGTTTTGAGTTTTAGGTTTCTGAGATTGAAATGGTTTGAATATGAGGTGAGAATGTGAGATGAATGTGTTATAAGAAGAGTATGGTACAATCATTCGCTTGGAAGTACCAGGATGAAGACCAGTTGGAATGGCCTGGAAATCTTGAAATGTCATATATGAAGACCTATATCAGATGATTATCGTGGCAGAAAATGCTTAACAAAGAGGGAAGAAGAAGAGATAATTTCCTTGAGAAGAAATCTGTTATAAAGACTTTACTGATTCTAGGCTTAAGACTGGTGCTGTGTTTGAAAGACATTAAATTTCATTATTTAATCGAGGAAGACTGCTTTTGTAATGACGAGTTGGTTTTTTGAGTTGACTACATAATAGCTATGGAAATTTGTATACTTAGTTCAAAGAGTAAATGTCAGAGTACAAACTCAAAAAAAAAAAAAAATGATCACATGGAATTGCAATTATTTGTTTTATATAGATGATAGCTTCCCATGTCTTCTGAATGTATTAACGTAGTCTAATTTATAAACTACAGCTACAAGAAATCTTTTTAGACCGTTCTTCTATCGGGATGCCCCTTATCCCTTTTTTTTTCTTTTTTTTTTGAGATTTTTCGAGATGCTTTTGTTCATTTTGCGATGTTTCTATAATTGTAGATTACCTTTACTCATTATCTTTCGTTAATGCCTTAGATTAAAATATGATTTTCGACATTTTTTGAGCTACCCATAGATAATTATTTTTATATCAACTATGTGATAAAAATTTTAAGAAAATAAATAAGCAATAAATAAAGTATCCTACGTTTGCAATTTCATTTATAAACTGAAGAATTCAAGAGGAATGTCAAAAGTACTTCATGGATTAAAAGGCTTATTTGGAAGGACTTGGTGATCGAAGGAAGACTCGAAAAAGAAAGCTGCAACTACATAGAGATCATTACATTTTGAAATTGGGCAAAGTGGAATATTAACAGTATACTTTATCTGCAACTTCAAAAGTTCAAACTTGCAGCGAATGTTTTTGTGTTGAACAGCTGACACAAGTCTCTTTTTATAGCTTATAATTATATGAAAGATCTATTTTAATGTTGTTTCTGTTCTTAAAGTGTTTTGTTTTAATTCTTAATTACTTCTCTTGTAGTTTATTTATTTCCTTATTTCTTATCCTTGCTGAGCTATTTTTCCCAGTTGGAGAACTTAGGTCTATAGCATCGTGCTTTTCCAACTATGGTTGTAGCTTAGTTATTATTAATACTATTACTTGCTAAGCTACAATCCTAATTGGAAAAGCAGGATGCCATAATTAGAATAAATATTTCCTATGTAAACTATAAACAAAAATAACAAAACAAAAGAAGTAAAAATAAGATAGAATAGTGTGCCGGAGTGTACCCTCAAGCAAGAGAACTCTATCCCAAGACAGTGGAAGACCATGGTCAGAGGCTATGGCACTATTTAAGACTAAAGAACAATTGTTTGATTTTGGAGTGTCCTCTTAGAAGAGCTGCTTACTATAGCTAAAGAATCTATCTCTGCCACTGAACAATTACTGTGCATTAGTTAACCCCTTGAGTGAAGAAGAATTGTTTGGTAATCTCAGTGTTATCAGGTGTATGAGGTCAGAGAATATGTAAAGAATAGGCCAGTCTATTCGATGTATGTGTAAGCAAGGGGGAAATGAACCGTAACCAGAAAGAAGGATCCAATGTTATACTGTCTGACCATTCAAAGGACCCCATAACTCTCTAGCGGTAATAATAATAATAATAATGATAATAATAATAATAATAATAACAAAGTGTCGTGCTCAAAGACTATTGAGGAAACAGTATTAGAACCTCTTCTGTTGACATAGTAGTTCGTCCAACGTGGTCCATAAAATACTTCATTATACAAATGATTGTATTGATGTCATTACGCTCTTAATATCTTCTTGGATGGGGGATTTGTTGTAACAGGATTCTGGGAACCATCTCGGCCCGGACCTGATTTTTCCAAAACGATCATATCTGTACTGTCACCTTATAACCATAACGTCCGAGTTTTATCAAATTCTATTCAATCTTTCTAAAGGTATCCAGGGGAGACTCATACTCACACCTTATAAAGTGAGCTTTAGATAACGACTGTCGATATCACTTTTTTTTTTAGGGTTGTGTTGGCCGACGTGGTAACGTCCCTGACTGGTGATCCCCAGACTGGGGTTAGAGTCCCGCTCAAACTCGTTAGTTCCTTTGGTCGCTGCAACCTCACCATCCTTGTTAGCTAAGGCTGGGGGTTATGGGGGAGCCTATAGGTCAATCTCCTGAGTCATCAAAAGCCATTGCCTGGCCCTCCTTGATCCTAGCTTGGGTGGAGAGGGGGCTTGGGTGCTGATCATATGTGTATATGGTCAGTCTCTGGGGCATTGTCCTGCTCGATAGGGCAACGTCAATGTCTCTTTGGTCCTAGCTTGGGTGTAGAGGGGTCTTGGGCGCTGAACATATGTGTATATGGTCAGTCTCTAGGGCATTGTCCCTCTCGATAGGAAAACGTCCCTGTCTCTTGCCTCTGCCATTCATGAGTGGCCTTTAAACCTTTAAACCTGTTCTATAATTTGTTCTAATAATGATCTTTGGATTAATGATTATTTTAATCGCCATCAACAAGAAACTATTGAGTAATAAAGCTCAATGAGTTTTTACTTTTAGAAAAATATGTAGATAAAATTTCAAACAGTGATTCATATTTATACTTAATTATTTGTAGTTATTCATATCATATTTAAAGTATATTATGATAGCGAGGTTTTTCCTGTTTATTTTATTTTTTGAATCCCGTCAGAAGTTCAAACCATTAGATTTAATCTAGTATTTTGTGGAAGTTGTACAGCGTTTTAGTATCTCTCCCCTATTACTATTGATGACACCACTTTAAAAACCCTAAGTGTCATAGGGCTGGCATAAAAATTTGGGTACTTACACATGTACAGTGTATCTTTTGAAATAGAAATGTCATTGGAACTTGCAACAGACCTCAGCGCTCAGATGCAAGAAGCAATATGTCATAGTTAGTCTGTAAAGCTAATAGACTAAGTGTGAGTCTCTTAACTGAATGGAAAAATTTCCTTTCTCCAGATCTTCTAACGCCCTGTTACGGCGATGGAATGACAGCCGGAACTCCCAACTATCCTTATCACGCTGCTTATGAAAACTTTGATCCAACCAACCCACAGGTAAGGTTCATATATATATATATATACATATATATATATATATATATATATATATATATATACTGTATATATATATATATATATATATATATATATATATATATATATATATATATATTCCATAAACTCGTCTTAATATCGAATTTGCTCTGCCTCGGGGTCAGAGACCTCAAGGGGGAATTAACTTTATGATAATAGCTTTCTCCTGAAAAAATATCAACACACACACACACACACACATATATATATATATATATATATATATATATATATATGTGTGTGTGTGTGTGTGTGTGTGTGTGTATATATATATATATATATATATATATATATATATATATATATATATATGTGTGTGTGTGTATGTGTGTGTGTACACATATATATATATACATATACAGACACGAATATGATTAGTATCATCCGTAGCTGTCCACTTTCTATGCCAGTCTATACACACAATTTTCTTAGTTCGTCAATCCATTGCATTTTATTTGTTTATTTTCAATTTGAGGTGAGAAACGAGAGTAAATTAAAACCCAGTTTCATTTATCCGAGAAGAGAGTAGTCATAATTGGTAATTGCAGTTATGTTTAGCAATAGTTTGCTGAATACTATGGCACAGCGAGTGGTATTCTCAACCATTTAATTTTTAAGCATTGAATAATGTTCATATTCTCTTATGTTTCAAGTAAATTTTGATATTATGTGACTGATTTTTTTTTTATCATTATTACTAGCTTATGCTTTTCTAAAGCTTTTGATTTACTGAATTCAGGTAATCGCAATACCGTCAAAATCCTTGTTACACTGAATCAAAGAATTGTGTGTTTATTGTTCCACTGTGGCAATACCCTTTTTACGCCAAAAATGCATAAATGTTTCAAAATTTATATATTTACATAAAAAAATTATGAATATAAATTCCCCAAGGAAACTGTAGTAAAGTAATTTTATGTATTATATAGTACTGTAACAGTGTAGTAATAGGTCATGATGAATCACAAAAAATTATTCGTTATGGCTATTTTAATTTTTTTTTTCTTCAAAAAATGTTATCGAGAATATTTGTTTTCAACTACGATGACCACAGTAGTTGCGACACGCCAATTTATATATACATGCATACAATTGTCTGATAATTGATCCCATTTACAGGTGTACGAGTTCGTAAAGGCTTTCTTGATGGATCTGAAACACACCTTCGTTGATGGGTACATCCATCTGGGACTGGATGAGGTACGTCTCTCTCTCTCTCTCTCTCTCTCTCTCTCTCTCTCTCTCTCTCTCTCTCTCTCTCTCTCTCTATCTCTCTCTCTCAAGCTACTTTCCATTAATCTTATCATTAGATTAGGAACTTTAATTAAAAAAAACGAGTTTAAAAAACTCAAGGTAGAATCCAAGAGCAATTAGTTCACCACTTGGCTCACGCTTGCTAGGCAGGGATCTCTCTTGTCTTACCTCCCACCAGTTTACCTAGTTGTGAATAGTTATTAGCTTATGCAAGAAGGAAAGGGTGTGTGGGGCTGCTACCTCCCTCTGTAGACTTTCTGAGAGACTGAAAATGTGTTTCCCTTAGGCCTCACCCCTATATACGGGAGACAGATGCGTGGAAAGAACACGAGTATGTTCATTTTATCAACATTTGTAACATTTTTCCATAAGCATAGAATTCATTCATATGACTCATTATAATTGCAAATTATTGAAACTAATATAGAATTTAATAAAATATGAATTTCTCCTATGATTATAAACTTTTATTATTATTATTATTATTATTATTATTATTATTATTATTATTATTATTGTTATTATTATTATTATTATTATTATTATTATTATTATTATTATTATTATTATTATTAGCAAAGCTACAACCCTAGTTGGAGAAGCAGGATGCTATAAGCTTAAGGGCTCCAACAAGGAAAATTAGCTTAGTGATGAAATATATAATTTACAAGAGAAGTAATAAACCATTAAAATAAAATATTTTAAGAATTGTAACAATGTTAGAATAGATATTTTCACACAAGCTATAAAGAGATATTTACGTCTGCCTGTTCAACATGAAAGAAAACATTCGCTGCAATTTTGAACTTTTGAAGTTCCACTGAATTGTCAATCTTATGGTTTCTGCAGGTCTTCCTCCCGTGCTGGTCCAGCTCCCCCGTCGTGAGGGCCTTCATGGCCCGCCACAACTACACAGAGGTCAGGCAAGTGGAGCAGCATTACGTGGAAAAGGTTTTGGAATTGGCCCACACGACACCCATCAACTACGTCACCTGGCAAGACCCAGCTGACAGAGGAGTCCAGGTAAAGGAAGGAAGAGATCCTCGCACAATGTCGATGGTCATTTTTGTACTTGTTTCTCTGAGTTTTATTCATGTGTGATTTTTTTTCTCTCTTCTAATGGCTTCTTATTCCGTTTTTTTCTTGCTTCCTCTTTACTCCTCGTGCCTATTCAATGAAGTATATCTATTTTCACTTTGATATTGGTCTTTCCTATCTCACTTATTTATCTATTTGATTTTCTGTTTTTTTTTTAATGTTCTTTAATTAATATCTTTCTCTTAAATGGCTTTCCTTACGTTGTCCATTAGGATATACAGCTTAGCTTGTAATGATTTTCATCATAATTACATATGCACTCCGTTTCAAAAGCATTTCTGTTGTTGTTTATCTCACCTTCGGGTATTCTTTACTGTGGAAACTTGATATTGGCATTTTGTAATGTGGAAACTTGAAAATGTACATTCTGTTCTGTGGCATCTTGATAGACAAAATGATGTGTACTGGTATTGAATGCTATTATTAAAAATAACAATATTTTTTTATAGGTAAGAGATAGCAGTTGATAAGTGATTGAAACCACAGACCGGTACAGTAAGACCGGATGTATTTTAATGACCTACTCTTGCAATGTCCTTAAGAATGATTAAAAGTTTAATTTACTAATATTTTATCCTGATGGAACTTTATGCTACATTGCCTTGTGATTCTACCATTTGTAGTTTTGTTTGGCCAATACCTCTGTCAGCTATCGGTACGTCATTATGATATTTAATTTTCCCCCATCCAGTTATATTGTCAGTGTCTTACTGATCCTTTCTATTGCCTTTGCCAGACGGTGTTTTAAAAGAAAGCTCTTCATATCAACTGGTATTTTAAGGTAAGCGTTTTAGATATAGAAAATGTAGAGGCTCTTACTGAACTCGATGCTATTTCATTTCTCGCCAACAGATGGCCAATACCAGCGTCGTGCAAGTGTGGAAGGACGTTTCTCTTGCCCCCAACAAAATGAAAGGATGGCGGGACTACGTTCATGACCTGACAGAGAGAGGGTATCAGGTCATCCTCTCTTCCTGTTGGTACATCAACTATATCACTTATGGACCAGACTGGAGGAACTTCTACAATTGTGACCCTACGGATTTCCAAGGTAAAGGGGAATTGAATTATCTAGTATCATCTAACTGGATATAGACAACATTTTCATATGATTATTAATATTATCTAACCTATGATTTGAAATTCCCGATTATCGTTCGGTTTAATTTTTTTATCCAAGCCTTTATAATCACATCCTTAGTATATGTTACTTTTTTAATTACTTTCATACAAAAATTCCCAAAAAATTTCTGGAATGTATTACACTTTTATTCAAATGTTAGAAGGTTAAAAATTGTACATTATTTCACTTTTCTTTCTCTTCGTATACCTTCAAGTCTATTTATTCATTTCTGTGTTGTACTTGAAATTTCTGCATTTTCCTTTTAACTTCCATGCATCTAAGACAGTGACCTGATTATTCTGATATGCAGATGATATTATCTGCTTCTTGAAGAGCATTTAAGTATTTTACAATCATGTATTTAACATCACTGAATTACCAAAGTTAAATGGAGATACCATATTGCCTTTTAGCCCTTATTGAATCCTCTATCAAAAGAAAATAAATGCTTGTGTACATACGTTACTGTATTAGCTTCATTGTCATATGAAATAATTTTGATCTTGTACTATACATATTTCCAAAGATTTTTTTTTATCAAAGGGTCACTCACAGATATTGAGAGAATTCATATACTAGATGATAAAAAAAAATTTTTTTTGGGGGGTACAAATAAAAATTTCAATTACTGTTCCGTTTTTGGTGCAAATAAAAATTTCATTTCCAGTTTTGTTTTTGGTGCTTTACAGGAACAGACGAGCAGAAAAAGCTGGTGCTTGGAGGTGAAGCAGCAATGTGGGGAGAATACGCGGATGCCACCAACCTCTTACCTCGGCTTTGGCCCAGAGCCTCTGCAGCAGCCGAGAGATTGTGGTCCGTACCTTTATCGGAAGCCCCTTCGGTAGAGGATGCTGCCTTCAGACTAGACCAGCATCGCTGCAGAATGTTAAGGTGATAAGATTTTTTTGTGTAGATTTTCATATTGAACCATAAGGGGAAAGCTATTTACGTGGTCATCAAAATAATTTTCTATACTCCCTTTATAATTGAAGTAGGTACCTCTGGTGACATTTTTTCAGTATTAATATGATATATCCATTTATTATCAGATCAAAGTTACATTTACCTTCAGTGAATCTTTATTCTATATATATCATCCTTCCACTCCCGTTTGTTCATGGTCTTTCTTTGCCAGTCTATACCCATAAATTTTCTTAACCCGTCAATCCATTATCTTCTCCTTCACCCCTGCTTCTTTTGCCATCTCTAGGGACCCATTTTGTTATTTTTGATGTCTATCTATTATCTGTCATTCTCATTGTATGTCCTACCCCCTTCCATTTCTTTTTCTTACATTTTGTTAAAATATCCTTTAATTAGTTTGCTCTTGTATCCATGTTGCTCTTTTTCTGTCCCTTATTATTATTCTTATCATTATGATCTCCATATATATATATATATATATATATATATATATATATATATATATATATATATATAATTATTCTTATCATTATGATCTCCATATATATATATATATATATATATATAATTATTCTTATCATTATGATCTCCATATATATATATATATATATATATATATATATATGTGTGTGTGTGTGTGTGTGTGTGTGTGTGTGTGTGTGTGTTGGGAAGAAACTCAGAATTAGATGCTGCTTGCTTTCTTCCAATCGCAGCTAATACAGAATTGACCAGCTTTGATGGGGTCCACCAACAGAGAATCTCTGATTGAAAACTGATAGGAAGATCAACTTCGGTGAAGATCAATGCCCCACTTTATTGCAGGATAGCCCCTATATCCCCTTTTATAACTCTCTTTACTGATAGGTACATCAACAAAATTCTACTAAGCCCGTCTTTTAGAGCAACAAGAAACTGAACTTTGAAATAACAAGCATTACTGTAGTTTGGATGTTTTCCCAAAGACTCATAACCTTTATGATCGCATGGTTGTAGGATTGGTGTGTATACGATTATCTTGAAATACCTAATACCAGGACACGTAGTATATTAGATCCTATATTGAACAATAACCTAAGGTACACCCAGTTCACGCTCTTGCTTTGTAGTCATAACTGCCCTAAGGTAAACACAGCAAGTCCTACTGTTGGAGAAATCTCTACAAAGCTGCCTTAGACTAGCTAAGAAATGTGTATTGCGTTCTTTTTGTAGAGCTTTTCCCAACTTTTTATAATTACAAGCTTCAGATGTACTGCTACTTTCTCGTAGACGAAGTCTACATTCCATCCATGAACCAGTCTAATTGCTTATACTATAGCCTCTTCCTGTTTATTCTACTTAGGGTTCTGGTAAGCAATGTCTTGGTATCCCATGGTATTTTGCTGTCCTAATTTCTCCTACATTAAGGTTAGTTATTTAACCCTCTGTTATTCAGAAAGTTTTAGCCCAAGCTGGGGCAAGGAATGCCACTCCTAAAAAGAAGTCCATCACACTTCTTTGCCAAGACCACCACTGAATACTATTTTGTGTATTCACAGAGGTAACCTCACCGCAATATACAATATACAGCCAATTTCATCATTTTACTGAAGAAAGTCAAACATCTTTTTCAACCATATAGGGTATACTTCAATTCCTATACCATTTGTCCCCCTTGCTGTTCAACATTAATTAACCATGTCAAGACTGATGTTTCTCATGTTCCAAAGTTTAAGGGGCTAGAAACGTTTTCTTTATCATCCATAGATACCTTCTATTTATCATCCATAAGTACCTAGGGACTTTTTGTATATTATTCATAAGTATCTAATCACTTTCTGTATATAAAGGCCCTAGTGGCAGCTAAGCATGTCATCCATTTGGTACCAAAGCCTTGATTCCTTGTCATTCTTATTTAATTTTCTAAATTTTTTCCACTCAGCTGGTAGGTTAACTAAGTGATCACTCACTTGTCCCGTATGGTTTTGAGCCTCTGATCATTGTATCTCATGACAAAGCCTTCTTTCTGCTAAAGGAATGTGCCTTATGCCACGTGTATGCTTTTGATTATTCTCATTCCATTGGGCCTTCCTCATGTGTCATCTTGTCGCTTATGCCCCAGTGGTCCTTTTTATATAAGTTCCACAACCAGTTGCCAGCAGGACTGATCTCTCCCCTTGCAATTCATTCTTTACTGTTCACTCATTTGCAGATTGTTATTTAGGTACAGTTGAAACAAAGAGTTCATGGATATGTAGGATCGTGTATTAGAATTTGAAATGTTTTAATGTTTTCCAGCTTACACAATGATTTTTAATTCAATCCCTCTTTTATTCTCACTGGCTGACTTCTTTCTAAAGTTGAAATGATAGAGGGTGCAAGTTGATTAAATCATATCACACGTGCGTGCTGCAGAGTAACACAATCTCGCATGTTTCTAATTATGGTTTGATTGTCATTTTCATCTTTTAAAGACATTTGAATTGATGCTTCTGAGATTACTTTACTTGTGTTTTTTCTTCTTTTTCAGACGAGGTATTCCAGCACAACCAATTCTCAATGGTTTTTGTGGGGAATGGGAAATCCCACAAGTAGTAGAAATGTCAACACCTCCACCACCGACTACAACAACCACTACAACAACAACTACTCCATCCCCACCAACCACGGTTTCCAGCACTACCACTCAACCGCCACCACCACCAGCTCCAGAGACTACAGCCACAACTACAACTATAACTCTACAAGCAACACCTCAGCCACAAGAACAGATCAGTCAACCTTCTGGAGAACAACCAGCGCAGCCTGCTGTTAATCCAGCCCCTGCTCCTGAGGCTCCTGCTGCCCCAGAAGCTGCACCTGTGGCTCTTGCTGCTCCAGAAGCTGCACCTGTGGCTCCTGCTGCTCCAGAAGCTGCACCTGTGGCTCCTGTTGCTCCAGAGTCTGCACCTGTGGCTCCTGTTGCTCCAGAAACTGTACCTGTGGCTCCTGTTGCTCCAGAATCTGCACCTGTGGCGCATGTTGCTCCAGAAACTGCACCTGTGGCGCATGTTGCTCCAGAAACTGCACCTGTAGCTCCTGTTGCTCCAGAAACTGCACCTGTGGCTCATGCTGCTCCAGAACCTGCACCCATAGCTCCCATTGCTCCAGAAGCTGCACCTGTAGCTCCTGCTGCTCCAGAACCTGCACCCGTAGCTCCCGCTGCTCCAGAACCTGCACCCGTAGCTCCCGCTGCTCCAGAACCTGCACCTGAAATTGTGGTTGCTGTGGCTATGCCTGAAATTGCAACTGCTGCAGCTCTGCCTGAAATTGCTACTGCTGCAGCTGTACCTGGTATTGCAACTGCTGCAGCTGTGCCAGAAATTGTGAATGCTGCAGCTGTTCCAAATATTCCAGCAGTGCCCTCGGGAGATGTTGCTATGGACACCAGGGTTCAAGATACGCAGGGCACTGTAGTGGTTGCCTCTGGAGAAATACCCACAGCAAACGAGGCCCCTACCCAGGCTTCATGAAACTAGTACTCGTGATATAATAGCATGTCTGTGACTGCTCAGGCTGTCCTGTTCATTTACATTAAAGTGCTAATGGATAATTGCCTGTTGGATAGACGTTTGAACAGTGGAAATAGAAGGAATTGGCCTGTTTCAAGATGATTTTGTGTAATTTTCATTACATTGGACTTTTCCAAAGTGTTATGAACTCAATGCCATATTTCTTGACAGATGTTGGTTTTTTTTTTTTGTATTCTGTTTGAATCTTGAAAGTTGAGATAAAATGGTACAGATAAGCTGATAGACAGTTTTCTGTTGGTCCATTAGCTACCAGCTGATTGTGATAAATGTAGACCTAGTAGAGATCTTCCTCAAAACGATGTATCCTTAAGTACCCTCATCAAATGCTGCTGCATTACGGACTGTGTGAGCCGAGGGTGGGATCTTGATCCATTTACCACATACTGTATGTCACATAAACTAGAGTACTGTAATATTAAAGTGTTTCGGCTGTCTCAAAAGTTCTTCGTGTCTGCTTATTTTTTTTCTCATTCATGAAACGTATTTATGTATAATCGAAATTCTTCATTCTATATGTATCTATAAAACTAAAGAATTAGCTATCTATTATTATTTTCATTTTTATAACAAATGCTTTTCCTGTAGCTTATGGTAACAAGGCAGAAAATAATGTGATAAATAATAAAAAAAAAAACTCGTTACATTATCATCATCATCTTGGTTGTTATTATTATTATCATTTGTGTAATTTACGCTGTCAGTACCAGTATCTTTATGTATCTATACTCAAAATATAATGAGTAAATTTCTCTAGCTTGTCCATGCAGTTACTCTGAAGATTATTGAGCTCGAACATGTATATTGTGAGAATGGTGCACATTTTTATTTTATTTCTACTATTTTGTATAGGATTTGGACCAGTGATTGAAAGTAGAACCGGCGATTCATTAGCAGTTTGCCAAATATATCACGGGATTTCCTGGTCACGTGATTCTTCTTCCCTTTGTCCCATACGCGAATGGTTCGTGATTGGCTCTTGGCTTGAGAATCATTCCTCTCTCAATTATGTTAATTGTTGTGCTTTTTTATATCAAAGTATTTGTGCATTAATTATTAAACTCACTGAATCTTCATTTTATGTTTTAATTTCTTGATAAGAAACTCTTAACCTTCCTTTTTATGTATAACGTTTTTGTCCGTGACCAAGATTAGCCTACACACCAATATTTATGTTTTACTTTTTTTTTTCCCCTTACAGAACCGTGAGGACTTTTTGTTACTCTATTATAACCTCCCATTATATCAACTGAATTTCTCCCCATAAGAAGTTAGTACCGTCAGTGCACCTCTTGCGGTACGCTGTAGGCATTACATACTGTAGGGTCGGCCAGGAGTCGACTTGACTCATTTGGGCTATTAAATCTCCTACTTTTAATAATGATGATTACTTAAGAGACACTACAAAGTTCCTTCGACCCTAGCTGCACTTGCTTTATATCCTACTTTCCATTCGTTATTGCTTTTTTTCTTCTGACCTCTGAATTTTACCTTTGTAACTCTATGATTCCCCCCACAAAAAAAAAAAGAAAAAAAAATCCCTTTGGCACTATCTGTGAATGTCCTCACAACCCAAATAATTAAATCCAGTCTAATATTAGTTTCTTATTTTCATTTTTTATGTATGTGCAAATTAACAAATAAAGAATCGCTATAACATATCTTGAAAATAGCCACTACTAGGATTCAGTTTTCGCTAGTGTCATGAGCCCTTTAGAATCCTTGTTTCTCGTAAACAGAGAATTTCGTTGTAAAGTAACAATGTAAATAAGCTAACTTAGTGTATCGCGTGAGTTATGCTTGAATGATGTTCTGTTTCTTTATGGTGAAAGTAATTTTCGTAAAGTTTTAAAGATCTACACGGTAGAATGTACAAAATCCGTAATTTTCAATATTAAACTTACCCGATAATCATGTAGCTGTCAACTCCGTTGCCCGACAGAATTCTATGGAGGGATACGCCAGCTATCACAATACTAGAAGGGGGTGTACTTACCAGCGCCACCTGTGGCCAGGTACTCAAGTACTTCTTGTTGACACCTCCTCAATTATTCCTCTGTCGTGCTTCCGGCAAGACGTTCTGGGATACGCTTATGGTCTTCGAGTTTATTCACGGATATTTGGTGAAGTATTCTCTCAGATTAACGGCTGTCGCTTTACTGGAAACCTTCTTATATTAGCTAGATAGCTTTTATATAGTCCTGATATAACGGTTAACGATTTTTGCTTGTTTTTGGAACCCCCTTTGGCTAACTCTTTGGATTACAAGATGTCTGACATTTCGCAAGCCCCCTCCCATAGACGATGTAGGTCTTGCAATAGGCGTATTCCGAAGGCCTCGGTAGATCCTCACACCGCTTGTTCTGACTGTAGGGACAGGCCCTGTCAGTTAGAAAATCGATGTGAGGAATGCGCCGGACTTTCGGAATTGGAATTTGTCCGTCTTTTAAAATATTCAACTAAGTTAGAGAGAGGTAGAGTTAGGAGGAGTTCTTCTCACTCTTCACTGTTTTCCTCACCTCATGATCCCCTACCTTTTCCTACCCCTGTAGTGGCTACCCCCGAACCTACTGTGTGCCCTCCGCCTGATATGTCAGTTGTTTTGCGTGCTATTCAGGCTTTAGGCGATAAAGTAGAGTCAGTGGTAAGTGACCATAAGTCTCTGATGGCCGAAGTTAAAGAACTGAAGGTCAAGAGTGCAGTGGGTGGAGTTAGTGCCAGTGCTGTGACGAGTGCTAGTGTCGGTGCAGTGCCAAGTGCTAGTGTTAGTGCCAGTGTGGTGCGTGAGGATTTTTCTGTGCGAGCCAGTCGTCCTCCCAGTCCGGGACCTCTTGCAAGCTCCCATGCCCAGGGGAGAAGCAATGTCGAAGGGCATAAGGGTTCGGCAGGCCTTGTTAGGCGCACAGAACTATCCTCGGTGGTTGCGGGCGTGTCTTCCAAAGACCGTCACTCCCACCTGCAGACGATTGAGCCCGTCTTATTCTCGTCCGCTGATCAACTGTCAGGGAAGAAACGTTGGTCTCAGGTCTCGAGACCGCTTAAACGTAGAGTCCAGTCCGCGAGTGCTCAGCCAGGTTGCAGTCATTGGCTCAGCTCTGACTCGCCTCAGTCATCTGTCGACTGTACTCCGCCCAAGAGGAGTAAGGTTCTGCCACAACAGAGCTCGACTGTTAAGGCTTTACCTCAGTCTACTATCGTTTCTGCCGATCCCAAGTGGACTCTGCTTCAGTCCATGCAAGCACAGCTTTCGGACTTGATGCGTGAGTGTCGGGCTGAGAGTGTTGCACCTCCGCCTCCGCCTACACTCCCTCCGCCTGTTCTCGCTCCGCCTGCGCTCGCCCCGCCTGCGCTCGCTCCGCCTGGTCGCAGCACCATCTGCCAGGCGTACGATGTTGAGCCACTTTCTGAGTTCGCTGTTCCCAGTGGTGTTCAGCCTCAGCCTTCTTTAAGGCAACCTTTACTTTGGGATCAGGAGGATTTTTCCACTCTTCCTCCGCCTCCCCTTGCTGCTCCACCAGTGGTGCAACTCTCGGTTGAGGTACAACAACCTCTCCCGTCCATGAGTCAGTCTGCTCAGCCATCGCTGCAGCGAGCTCAACCCTCCTCAAGGCAAGCTCCTCTACACCCTGGACTTGCGCCTCAGGAGCCTCAGCTTGCGAGAACTTTACCTTGTTCTGCGCAGCCTCAACCTCATCATGCTCCGCTCATATCACAGGAACAGGAACGTGCTACTCCGCCTCCGTCCTCCGCTCAGCAAGCGCAATCCTTGGGTTCAACCTCTCTTGCTAGGAGTCAACCTCCTCCACCCATGCGCCTTCCTTCTGCTTCGTCTGTTGTTCAGCCTTTGCAGTCTGAGCCTCAGGTTTTCCCTCAACAGTTACTGGAAGAGGAAACCACTGTTATTGTTCCTACCCGTTCTGACTCTGCGGTTCAGCATTCTTGTCCGATCTCTTCGCTACACTCTGGTGATGAGGTGTCGGATGATGAGGAGGCACACCTTGATCCCTCATCAGATGTGGACGAATCCAAGCTTTCTCCACAGTCTATTGATTTTCGTAAGGTCTTGGCTCTACTCAGGGAGATTTACCCAGACCACTTTGTCTCTGCTATTCCCCGCTCTCCGCCATCTGAGTTTTCGCTGGGCGTACAACAAGCTAAGTCCACCTATACTAAGCTTGTCCTCGCTAGATCCTCTAAGAGGGCTTTAAGGATCTTAGGGGAGTGGCTGCAGTCTAAACAACACCTTGGCAAGACTTCCTTCATGTTCCCTCCAACGAAGCTCACTTCGAAAGCGAGCGTTTGGTATGCCACAGGGGAAGCACCAGGCTTGGGAGTACCTGCCTCTGCCCAGGCTGACTTCTCAAGTCTGGTGGACTCGCCTCGGAGAACTGCTATGAGGCGCTCGAAGGTTTGTTGGACCTTCTCAGACCTGGATCACTTACTGAAAGGGATGTTCAGAGCATTTGAAATGTTCAACTTTCTCGACTGGTGCCTGGGGGCCCTCAGCAAGAAAACCTCTCCTGCGGACAAAGATTCTGCCATGCTATTAATGTCCTGCATGGATAAGGCCATCAGAGATGGATCGGGCGAGCTAGCGTCGATGTTTGTATCAGGGGTGTTGAAGAAAAGGGAACAACTGTGTACCTTCCTTTCCGCCAGCATTACACCTTGCCAACGGTCACAACTCCTTTTTGCTCCGCTCTCGAAGTTCCTCTTTCCCGAAGAGCTAGTTAAGGACTTGTCTGCTGCCCTGATACAAAAGGATACGCACGATCTTGTAGCCTCATCGGCTCGTAAGTCTAAGGTTGCCACCTCAGTCCCCAAGACTTATCGCTCCCCAGTGGCTGATACCCCTGCTACGAGGTTCATACCGCCCTTTCGTGGTAGAGCCCCCAGCCGAGGAAGCTCCCGTCCAGACTCTCACAGGAGCAAGTCTAGGAAAGGATCCAGGACATCTAAAGGAAAAAACTGACTCTCCGTTTCTCCAGACAACAGTAGGAGCCAGACTCAAGGTCTTCTGGCGAGCCTGGGAGAAGAGAGGTGCAGACGCACAGTCTGTCAGTTGGCTGAGGAACGGTTACAGGATTCCATTCTGCCTCAAACCACCTCTGACCACATCGCCCATCAACCTCTCTCCCAACTACAAAGAAGAGGACAAGAGGCTAGCATTGCAACAGGAGGTGTCGCTACTTGTGCAGAAGAAGGCAGTGGTTATAGTCCGGGACCATCAATCCCCGGGCTTCTACAACCGTCTCTTTCTTGTGGCCAAGAAGACAGGAGGTTGGAGACCGGTGCTGGACGTCAGCTCTCTCAACGAGTATGTCACCAAGCAGACGTTCACGATGGAGACGACCAAGTCGGTCTTAGCAGCGGTCAGACAGGAGGACTGGATGGTCTCGTTGGACTTGAAAGATGCATACTTTCACGTTCCCATTCATCCAGACTCCCAACCTTTCCTGAGATTCGTTTTCGGAAAGGTTGTCTATCAGTTCCAAGCCCTGTGTTTTGGCCTAAGCACAGCTCCTATGGTCTTTACTCATCTGATGAGGAATGTAGCAAAATTCCTACACTTGTCGAACATCAGAGCCTCCCTCTACCTAGACGACTGGCTGTTGAGAGCCTCCACGAGTCGTCGTTGTCTGGAGAACCTCAATTGGACTTTAGACTTAATCAGAGACCTAGGTCTATTAGTCAATATAGAGAAATCTCAACTCATTCCCTCCCAATCCATTGTGTACCTGGGAATGGAGATTCGGAGTCAGGATTTTCGGGCTTTTCCATCGGCCCCCAGGATAAGCCAAGCCCTAGAGTGCATCATGAGCATGCTGAAGAGGAGCAATTGCTCAGTGAGACAGTGGATGAGTCTCACAGGGACCCTCTCATCACTGGCCCTGTTTGTCGAGCTAGGAAGACTCCACCTCCGCCCTCTTCAATTCCATCTTGCAGCTCATTGGGACAAGGGTTCGATTCTAGAAGCAGTCTCTATCCCTATCAACCAAGAGATGAAGACCACTCTCCTGTGGTGGAAGCACAACCTCCTTCTCAAGGAGGGTCTATCATTGGCCATTCAGACCCCCAATCTTCATCTCTTCTCAGATGCATCGGACTCGGGCTGGGGTGCAACCTTGGACGGACGGGAATGCTCGGGAATGTGGAACGAGGAACAAGGATTACTCCACATCAACTGCAAGGAACTGCTAGCTGTTCATCTAGCCCTGTTGAACTTCAAGTCCCTCCTGCTAGGCAAAGTGGTGGAGGTGAACTCAGACAACACCACAGCCTTGGCTTACATCTCCAAGCAAGGAGGGACCCATTCGAGGAGCCTTTACGAGATCGCAAGGGACCTCCTCATTTGGTCAAGAGGTCTAAACCTCACTCTGGTCACGAGGTTCATCCAGGGCAATATGAACGTTTCAGCAGATCGCCTAAGCAGAAGGAATCAGGTCATTCCCACGGAATGGACCCTCCACAAGAGTGTGTGCAACAGACTTTGGACCTTGTGGGGTCAACCTACCATAGATCTGTTTGCCACCTCCATAACCAAGAGACTTCCGCTGTATTGTTCCCCTGTTCCAGACCCTGCAGCAGTTCATGTGGATGCTTTTCTACTGAACTGGTCCCTTCTCGACCTGTACGCATTCCCTCCGTTCAAGATAATAAACAAAGTTCTGCAGAAATTCGTCTCGCACGAAGGGACACGGCTGACGCTGGTTGCTCCCCTTTGGCCTGCAAGAGAATGGTTCACAGAGGTACTTCAATGGCTAGTCGACTTCCCCAGGACTCTACCTCTAAGAGTGGACCTTCTACGTCAACCTCACGTAGACAGGTTGCACCCAAACCTCCACGCTCTTCGGCTGACTGCCTTCAGACTGTCGAAAGATTCGCTAGAGCTAGAGGCTTTTCGAAGGAGGCAGCCAGTGCAATTGCCAGAGCTAGAAGAGTTTCCACTCGTAGAGTCTACCAGTCTAAGTGGGAGGTCTTCCGAAGCTGGTGTAGAGCCAATTCAATATCCTCTACCAATACCTCTGTGATCCAAATAGCTGACTTCCTTCTACATCTTAGGAATGAGAGATCCCTTTCAGCACCTACGATTAAAGGATATAGGAGCATGTTGGCTTCAGTTCTCCGCCACAGAGGTTTGGACCTGTCTTCCAACAAGGACCTTCAAGACATTCTCAAGTCTTTTGAGACGTCTAAAGAACGTCGTCTTTCCACTCCAGGCTGGAATCTAGACGTAGTCTTAAGGTTCCTTATGACATCTAGGTTCGAACCTCTCCAGTCAGCTTCCTTCAAGGACCTTACCCTCAAGACTCTTTTTCTCGTTTGCCTTGCAACAGCTAAGAGAGTCAGTGAGGTTCATGCCTTCAGCAAGAACATTGGTTTCACAACCGAATCTGCAACATGTTCTTTTCAGCTTGGATTCCTAGCAAAGAACGAGCTTCCTTCACGTCCTTGGCCTAGATCGTTCGAAATACCTAGCCTCTCCAACATGGTAGGTAACGAACTAGAGAGAGTTCTTTGCCCTGTCAGAGCTCTCAAATATTATCTTAAGAGGTCTAAACCTATTCGAGGACAGTCAGAAGCCTTATGGTGTGCCATCAAGAAACCCTCGAGACCCATGTCCAAGAATGGGCTTTCGTATTATATAAGGCTTCTGATCAGAGAAGCACATTCTCACTTAAAGGAGGAAGACCTTGCATTGCTGAAGGTAAGGACCCACGAAGTAAGAGCTGTAGCTACTTCGATGGCCTTTAATAAAAACCGTTCTCTGCAGAGCATAATGGATGCAACCTATTGGAGGAGCAAGTCAGTGTTTGCATCATTTTATCTGAAAGATGTCCAGTCTCTTTACGAGAACTGCTACACCCTGGGACCATTCGTAGCAGCGAGTGCAGTAGTAGGTGAGGGCTCAGCCACTACATTCCCTTAATCCCATAACCTTTTTTAACCTTTCTCTTGAATACTTTTATTGTTGTTTTTATGGTTGTTACGGTAGGCTAAGAAGCCTTCCGCATCCTTGGATTTGGCGGGTGGTCTATTCATTCTTGAGAAGCGCCTGGGTTAAAGGTTTGGTAGAGGTCCTTTAGTAGGGGTTGCAACCCCGTGTACTTTGGCACCTTTGGGTTGATTCAGCCTCCAAGAGGAACGCTGCGCTCAGTAAGGAAGACGAACTTTAAATAAAGAGGCAGAGTAACGGTTCTATTCGACTTCCTTACCAGGTACTTATTATTTCATTGTTATTTGAGATAACTGTTATATGAAATATGGGATACTTAGCTATCCTTTAATCTTGTACACTGGTTTTCACCCACCTCCCTGGGTGTGAATCAGCTACATGATTATCGGGTAAGTTTAATATTGAAAAATGTTATTTTTATTAATAAAATAAATTTTTGAATATACTTACCCGATAATCATGATTTAATCGACCCTCCCTTCCTCCCCAGAGAGAACCAGTGGACCGAGGAATAATTGAGGAGGTGTCAACAAGAAGTACTTGAGTACCTGGCCACAGGTGGCGCTGGTAAGTACACCCCCTTCTAGTATTGTGATAGCTGGCGTATCCCTCCATAGAATTCTGTCGGGCAACGGAGTTGACAGCTACATGATTATCGGGTAAGTATATTCAAAAATTTATTTTATTAATAAAAATAACATATCATGCCTGATGTGCTGTAGATTGACTTCAATTAGGCCCATGTGTATAGTTCTATGTGCTACCGTAACTGAAGTTTCATGTACTGGTTAGATTATGAATTAGAACGCATGAGCCGTAAATGCGATTTGCTATTGTTGCGGACTTAGTTGAAATAATTTACGTTCTACAATGAAGCATTATTTTTTTTTCTCTCATATCGTCACCCGATCACCATTTTGGGCATCATTTGTTAACTGGCAATGTCTGTCCAAGGGAGATTACATTAGTTACAACGCCAATTCCTGTGATATAACTTACTATTCGTTCTCTTGTGGTAGTCTGCATTGCCTGGGGAAAGGAGTCAATGTAGTTCGATGGGGCAGGTGTAAACTTTCTTGTTGCTTCTTAAATCGATTTTCTTTATGGGGAAGTTTTTATTTGGTCTGAAATGCAATTGTATGAAGCTAGTTTTGAGTTATGAAATATGTTTAATGTTTTTTTGCCCGGAGTGCAGCCGGTTGAGTAGTAAACACAGAGATTGAGACTTAGTTTTAGGGTAAGCTAAGAATACAAGAGTGAAAGTTGGTAAGGGTACAGCTCCTAGGTTAGGTTAGGGGGGGGGAGACCGTTGGTTACATGGTGTTCTTGTGTTTGTTTCCCCTTTGAAATATGATTTTCAGTCGTAACTTTTGAAATTTTACATCCGGTCTGCTCCAACGAACTACAAAGGCTCCTGGGAATATAAGATTCCTTCTCAAGTTAATGAAGGATTCCTCTCAATACTTATACAGGTTTTGTATTCTCAAAAATAAAATTAAAGACAAAATAAAAATTTCATTTCTTAATTGGCAGTATAAAGGGATATTTTCGATGTACTATTACATCATTGGCTTGTTCTTTTTTATATACTGTATTTCTTTTTTTTTATTAATATTGTACCTTGGAATTTTGTGAGATTAAATGGAGATTGTTAAAGGAAAAGATTGACGGAAATGCAAATTTAATGGGTAGAATTAAAATATTTTTTTAAAGATTTTGAAAATATGAGGAACGTCAAGGAGACGAAAAATGGAAACAGGATTTGAGTAAGTAGTAGTTCAGTGGAAGAAGGTTTCAAGAGACTGTAGCCCCCCATCCTTATTAAGAAAATATACTTATGAAAATCATGAGAAAGAGAGAACACCTAAACCACTTCGTAAAGAGAAGGTTTAAAGGCCTGGGCAGAGAATACTTACTATGCCATATCCGACCAGCGTAACAGTTTTGGGGTATCCAATTAGAAATGTTCCTGCCTGACAATCTGCCAGACGGGAGTTCAATTTCCGGTCAAGCTCAATAGTTTCTATTAGTGCCTGTAACCTCACCATCCTTGTGAACTAAAGATGGGAGATTTTGGGGAGCCTATAGGTGTACCTGCTGAAACATCAGCAGCCATTGCCTGGCCCTCCCTGGTCCTAGCTTGTATGGGAAGGGGGCTTAGACGCTGACCTCTATGGCATTGTCCTGTCCCTTACCTCTGCCATACATGAGTGCGTTTTAAACAATTAACCATCTTCCTGATTTAAAAGAGAAGACAGACGAAATGAGATTCGTAAGTTTCCATACAACGATGGGTTTTAAACTCAGGATGTAATTCCAGCTCATGGTAAGTTTTCGTAAAAATTTTGCTGTTTTCTATTAAATACTGTAAAAGCTAGTGCTTGGTCTAGAATATTGTGCAATCTTTTAAGGAAAATAGAGACTAACTGTAGTTGTTGTTATTAATATTTGCCAGTAGATAACGGAAAATAAGTAGAAAGGTGTAATTACGAGTTTAGATCACACCTTTTTTATGGGAAATGCTCAGGAACAAATACAAACTTAAATATAGAGATTATAATAGATGCTAGATGAGGACAATAGGTTTGGGAGAATTTAGAATACAGAGAAACTTCATAAATCATTCTAATATTTTCAAGAGAGTTCTAAACAAAATTCTTGGGTTGATATAACTTCGTTAGTGTTTAATCAACAACAAAACATTTTTTTGGGTGATATGGCCATGTCGTCCTGATGGAAGGTTCCTTTAGGCAGCTTTCTAAGGGATATTTGGCTACAGGGATACTCCCAGAGAATTGACCACAGGTCTCCAGATTTCTAACTCCTGGCACGAGTATCCTTAATATAACTCTTAAGGATATCGTATAATATCAGGGGAAGTATTTCTTGATACGACACATAGTAATCTTCACCCCGAATAGAGTTTTTGCTTTGAGGGGGAAGAGTGGCGAAATTGAAGGGGAGCCGTTATCGAGGTTACCAGATGGATCCCCTCCCAGTACCACCCCGGCGAACTATTCCTTATTGCAATTAAGCATGGATAGCCGCAGATAGAGTAGTTTCGGGTGGGGACTTTGTTACATAGATGCATAACCCTTTTTTTAGAAAGGAGGGAGGGTTCATCAGGACGACATGGCCATATGACCCAAAATTAGATTTTTCGCTTTGCTCAAAATCGGTTTTTTGGGCTCAGCCATGTCGTCCTGATGGAAGTTTACCAGAGAATTACTTGAAAGTACTATATCTGTGGGTTTGTATAAGTACCTTTACCTTGACTCAGTTCCTTATATGGTCTCCCAGACCAATATATATATATATATATATATATATATATATATATATATATATATATATATATATATATATATATATATATGACATTACCATTATTTGTCATATCCGCTAAGTTTGGAACTAACTTAGGGCTTCCTGCCCCCTGCAGGGAATATGTCGATACCGACTATAAGGCGTCAAGGTTGTATTTCATAGGAACAAGGTGGAACTTTATAGCGATTATCAGGTTGTTCTTACAAAGGTATACTGACAAGTATCTTCATTTTTAGGAAAAATAAAAGGCTGTGGAATATTTATTTGATTTCATATAGGGCGAATAAGATGCAAATACATTTCATGTATTTATTTGTATAGACAAAGGTAAATAAACAACGAAAGTATTATAAATAGAATCTTTTAATATTTCAACATCTTCAATATATAATGTATATATATATATTTGTAACCTGTAAGGGAAGAAATACATAATATATGAGTTAATCACAGGTGCCACTCAGTATTGTGAAATTATTAGATTAATTTCAAGTAGAAGTTGGTTATGTTTTAACACTGTGTACGAATGTTCACACGGCACTGGTGTTATTGGTTAGATTCTACACCTATATAGAACAGTCCGAGATTCACTATAGTGATCTCCACTAACGGGTATTACACTAAAGATGCTAATACCTGTTCAACCCGTATACTGTTAAGTCCCAAACAGTTCACTGTTCATTGCAGCACTAGACGACAGGTTTTATAACACTACCTGCTGCCACCACAAAGTGTTTTATTTCATGCACTTGCTTCGCGTAATGTTTATAAAAGACTCTAGAGGATTTCCAACCAGTATATGAGCGGAGTCTATCAAAGTCCATATGCTGAAAAAAGTTCAGCGAGGAAGCAATTTTTCTAGGATCGTAACCTGCGGGTGTACTGTCAGGATCTGCTCTTTGAATTAAGTAGGTGAGTTTTGCCCTCAGTTGTTTTAGGGATAAGTTTGATCCTGAGGTTTCGCCTAGGAAAAGCTGTCCTTCCTTGAAGTCTGAAGTTCTTCGAAGATAGACCTTAAGACACTACTGGACATAGAGACACATCTTCCTTCAGAGGGCAGATTCTCCAAGGACCCCACCTCTTGGTGGGTAGCTCGTTTTTTGCGAGAAAGGTAGGATCGGGAAAAAGATTCAGTTCTCCCTCTTCTGTGAACTGAATATGGTCCTCGTTTCTAGATAGGGCCACTATTTCACTAACTCTAGCCCCTGAGGCTATAGCAAACAGGAATATCACTTTCTGTGTTAGATCCTTTAGGGTACAATCTTCGTTGTTCAAGTTCGAAGCGTAGTGCAAGACTTTGTCCAAGGACCATGATATGGGCTTTGGAGGGGTTGCTGGTTTAAGTCTAGTGCATGCTTTCGGAATCTTATTGAAGATTTCGTTCGACAAGTCCACCTGGAAGGTGTAGAGAAGAGGTCTAGTCAAAGCTGACTTACAGTTATCGTGGTGGAAGCCAGGCCTTGCTCATAAAGGTGGATGAAGAAGGAAAGGCAGAAGTCTATCGAGATTTCTGCCGGTCTGTTTGTTTTGACAAAGGAGACCCACTTCTTCCTAGACGATTCATATTGTCTTCTGGTTGACTTTGACTTGTATTCTTCTATAAAGTCGATGTTGTCTTTTGAGATCCCGAACCTTTTCTTGGCTGCTAAAGCGAGAAAATCATGAGATGTAGGTTTTGGGTTCTCAATGATGAAGCGTAGACAGTCGACTTCTGAACCAGTTGGGATAGAACTGGATTTGGTAGAGGAAACAGCCTCAGCTTCAGTTCTATCACTAGAGGGAACCAATTGCTCTTTGGCCATTTGGGGGCTACTACTGCTGCTGTCCCCTTGAAGGATCTCAGCTTGTTGAGGACCTTCAGCAGGAGATTTGTTCGAGGAAACAGATAGATATGATTCCATCTGTTCCAATCGAGGGACATAGCGTCCGACACTTCTGCCCAAGGGTCCTCGTATGGGGCCACATATTGAGGTAGTTTCTTGTTGTTGCTCGTTGCGAAGAGGTCGATCTGCAGTTCTAGGACTTTTTCCAAGATGAAGGAGAATGAGTCTGCGTCTAGAGACCATTCTGACTCTATCAGTTTTCGCCTGGATAGAGCGTCCGCCATCACATTGTGGAACCCTTGTAGGGGAACTGCTGATAAGTGCCATCTTTTTTTTCTTGCCAAGTGAAAGATGGCCAACATCAAGTGATTGATGTAGGGCAATCTCGAGCCTTGTCGGTTCAGACATTTCACTATCACCTCGCTGTCCAAGACCAACTTTATGTGGGCTGATCTGTGAGGGGATAGTTTCTTCAATGTTAGGAAGACTGCCATGGCTTCCAGAATGTTGATGTAAAAGGTCTTGAACTGGTGTGACCAGTTCCCTTGTACTTTCCTTTGATGGGAATGGCCTCCCCATCCTTCCAGTGAGACATCTGTGTGGATGACTACTGAAGGTTGAGGGTGGTGTAAGGGAATTGTCCTTGCTAGGCTCTTGACCTTTGACCACGGTCTCAGAAGCGATCGCAGTAAGGTCGTTGTCGATCTCTGTTGATCTCTTCGAGCATTTGATGCGTATCTTCTCCAGACTCCTGATGCATCCTTCAGTTGTGCTTTCAGCACTGGGTCTGTTACTGCTGCGAACTGGAGAGAGCCCAGTACTCTTTCCTGTTGGCGTCTTGAAATCTTGTTGGATTTCAGTAGTCTCATGACAGAACCCGTAATCTCTCCTCTTCTTCAGTGGAATGGAGAGGCAGTGTGACTGCAAGTTCCAATGGATTCCTAACCATTGAAACTCTTGAGCTGGAGAGAGGCGAGACTTCTTGTAGTTGATCTTGAAGCCCAGATGGTCCAGGAACTGGATCACCTTCGTGGCTGCCTGCAGACAAGCAGTCTTGGATGCTGCTCATACCAGCCAGTCGTACAGGTATGCTGCTACCTGAATGCCTTCTAAACGTAGCTGTTGTACGACTGTGTCTGCAAGTTTCGTGAAGATCCTTGGGGCTATGTGGCTATGTTTAGTCCAAAGGGCATGGTTGTGGAGACATACTTTGTCTTCTTTAGCTTGAATCCTAGGTAGGAGGAGAGGGGGCGGCTGACTGGAAGGTGCCAGTAAGTATCTACCAGGTCTATTCAGTAACAGGGTCCTTATGTGTTGTAAGGTTAGCATCTGGAACTTGTTGTTCTTGATGAACTTGTTGAGTGGAGACAAGTCTAGAATAACTCTGAGTTTGTCCGAGTCCTTCTTGGGAACACAAAACAGCCTTCCCTGGAATTTGATGGACTTTGCTTTCCTTTTGACCTTTTTGTTCAAGAGTTCTAAGTTATATTCTTCCAATAAGGGGGTGGAGTGTTGGAAGAATTGAGGAAAGGAAGGTGGAGTTTTATTCCATTTCCACCCTAGTCCAATCTTGATTAGGCTGTGGGTCCAGGGATCGAAGGTCCAACGATCCCGAAAGTGGAAGAGTCTTCCTCCTACCTGGAGCATCTCATTGCTTAGATGACCCGGAGGGTTTGTTACCCTGACCACGTCCTCCTCTACCCCTTGGGATGTTTCTTGAGGAGCCTCTTCTAGATCCTCTACCTTTAGGGCGAAAGGTAGTGGTGTGCCTTTCAAAGCCAGGGTTAAAGGCTGGTGACTGAGCTACTAACTGCTTAGGCACCATTTGGAATGTGGTTTGCGGCTGGGCAACCATTTGGGGCACTGTGGGATGCTGTGCAGGTCTATGAGGCACTTGTAGCTTCTTCGTCTTCCTGTTCTTGGGCTGAGGACCAGTGTCAGAGGATGTTTTCCTCATGAAAGACATGCCTCACTTTTGGAGGAGGTTCCTATTCTCCATGGCGGCTTTAGCTACTATCTCTTGGACTGCTTCCTTTGGGAAGAGGTCCTTGCCCCAGATACATGGAGTAATCAACTTCCTGGGTTCGTGCTTGACCGCTGCATTGGCAAATACGTACTCTCTACAGGCCCTTCTGGCCTTCATGAAAGCATACTGCAAATACGTACAGTCTACAGGCCCTCCTGGTCTTCATGAAAGCGTACTTGTCCTTTACTAGAGTAGCCATGTGCATCTTGGCTAGGACCATGTACATATCTGGGGTACTTGAGATGCCTGCGCACATCTCCATACAGTTCTGGAGAGACAGGGAGGCGACTAGTCTCTCCTTTGTCTCCTGCTCCCTTCGCAAAAGAAAGTCCGACAACTTCGGAAGGTTCTCGTTGAACTGCTGTCCTGCAATATCTGGATTTAGTTTTGAGATTGAGAAGGTTAGATGGACCTCGTTCCAATCCTTCTTACTGGTAGGCAGGGGTAGAGACAATGGTTTACATTCCTCTAGCATAGGACATGGTTTGCCCGCATCAACTGCTTTTAGCATGCAGTGGAAAGCTTTAGCCGTAAAGGGAAAAGCTCTGGAGGAAGGAGCAAGGAAGGTTGGATGCCTCTTGCTCAAAGCAGAAACCTTCGAATTCGTATAGCCGGCTTTCATCAGGCTACTTGTCAAGAGAGCCTGGGTCTTGTCATGATCAAAGACCATGACCTCCTTAGGGTCCGTCACTTCTTTAGATGCAGGTTCGTTCTTCAATCTCACGAAGCATTCCGGGTAAGCCGAAATGTTCGGCCAGAATTGGAGATTGTCGAGGGGTATGGCCCCATTTTCTCCGAGACGTAGAGTTTCCCATTCATCATGGGCATGATCTCCGCATACCTCCAGGTGTTGGTTTCGGAGCATTAGGGTAAGACAGAGACTTTGGGCCGCTTGTGGGAGCAGCTAAAAGCGGCTGAGCGGTGTGCTTCCCTGACTTCCCTTCTCATCTCTTGCCGTTCCTTGCGCATAGTTTCCATCATCATTTGGATTTGGGCCATCAGCGCTTTTCCCATGGATAACAGCGGGTCTGGTTGAGGGGTTTGGGCCGAAGAGGTTGACAGCAGAGGTTGATATGCCGTCACACACAGTAGAGGGTCTTCCGTCACTGTCGATACAGAACCTTCTTCCTCCTCGGGTGGCTGAGCTACCTCTTCTTCAAGGTCTTCTTGAAGAAGATCCTTTTCGGTGTCCGAGGACACCTCTGACATCCTTTCCTGGTGGATGTCCATGCCTTCCAAAGCCTTGTTAATGTCAGCCTCTATCGTCAGTTGTATGAAGGGAGGCTTGACCTGTGCCTGGGGCACAACCGCGTCGGATGTTGCCTTAGAGAACAGAAGGCTTCTCATCATTTCGCTTGGTAGGTAAGGTCCCGGAGAGTTCTTCTGGAACCCTCTTACCCACTTTCAAAGCATTTCCCTCGCAGTATCCCTCGACTCTGCCGTCTTGGGATCACCGAAACCCTCGGACATCAAGGCCGAGCAGACGGTGCAACCCTTCGGGTCCCAATACCTCGGTGTTTCAGTTGCGATGGAGCAGGGGGCATGAAACTTGCACATCTTGTGGCCAAAAAAGTCGCTACTTTTGTGGTTGCAGTACATAACTGCGCACTTCACATTAGCCTCCTATTGTAAGGAAAGAAAGAGTGAAATGAGTATGGGGTAATTTATCATACTGATAAATATATACACATGCATTAAATCGTAATCCTTACTATTATCATTATAGCTTAGGATAGTAAGCTAGAAAGGAAATAGGAAAGACATATCTGTGTTTCCTGTCCAGGCAATTGCTGTGACCTCCCTCAATATTAATATTTTAAAATTTCCTTATTATGGAAATATAGGGCGGAATAGCTCTAGTACTTAGAGTTGGAGTCAGTGTATACAAGCACTAACTCCCCCACAAGTGAAATATTAATACTATAGGGTAAAAAGTTTTTGTGTTCTGATGATCTGGGGTACATCAGAATGTTGAAGGAATGCTTCACCTCAACATTTGCTTAGCGGTCTCAACAATGGACTGTGAAAGGATACACAGAGTATGTTGGAAAATCACACTACTGTATGTTATATACTGTAGTTTTCTAACTGCTGTATTTGCTACACTGCAGGAATGCTGGCTACTGTATAATCTTATACTGTAGTTCTGCCAGTATACTACTGGGCTAGGCTAGTACCTGGTGGCACTAGCCGACAGAGAGAGAGAAAGAATGGAGAGAAGGACTACCGTATTATTATAGTTTAGTACAATAATTAGGGTTGTAGGGACTACTGTCTCTACTGCCTTCTTTCCAGAATGAGGATTCAAATGGAATGGGAGAGAATGTAATAATTCTAGCTTCCATCCAGCCACAATATCTGTTGCTGGCTGCACTGCCGGTTACAGGGTTTGTGGATGGCAGTCCAAGGAAGGACTGAAGAATACTCAGAGTTGTAATGGGTCTCCCACCGGCAACCATCATGGCCGGCACAACCTTTTCCCGGAGCCTTGCTTCTGTTAGGGGGAAGGTCAAAGCGGCAATCTAACCGCCTTTGTAGGAGCCCGGCCGCATCATAATCAGCCCGGCAAGCGGGGTGATTGTAGAATACCAGTCACAGGGGTCGTAACGGCTAGGCCGTCACTAAAGGACAGAAGGGGGAAAGGAAAGGGTCTTATATTTTGCATAGAAAGAAGGCGGCAGGTATGCCTTCTGTTTTCGGCAGCAAATCAAGGAAACATAGTTTCCTTGCCGGTGCCGTCTTGGGCTGCGGAGGAATAACGATTCCTTAGCCTAAGACATTCCCGGATATAAGACATGTCTTCTAGTCCGCAAGGGAGAAAGGTGGCGGCAATTGTACTACCGCTTTCGGTTGTTGACTAGGCTTCCTATGCAGGCAACGGTGTAACCAGCAGGGGAATGGCTAATCCCCCATCAGTAGTATTGCCGGTAAAAGACTGAATACCCTGAGTTACTGTCGTATTTCAAAGCCGGGATACTCACCGGCAAAGAGGATGGACAGAAACACTATCTCAGTCAAGCCGGAGTACACTACTCTATGGCAAGACGAAAGATAGGGTTGCCGCCTGGTGGCGGCACTCAGGGCGAAGGAAGGGTTTATCCTCATTTCTCTTAAAGAGGCAAGTATCGAATTATGATAGTAATTCTAGGAGATATTCCATCTCCGATTGAATTAATGAAACAATACAAGAAGATAAACGGGGATAACGTTACTAAAGTATACTAAAACGTGTTAGGCTAGCCTAACTCGAGTCGGGATCTCGGCTACGCTATATCATCAAGGCCCTAATGTATACGATTGAAACGTTTTATCAGAAGAGGAAATATTACATGTGTAAATCTTATCTTCACTAGTATAATTTGCCTAAATAGCAGAATTCATTATAGCTAAATACCGGGAACATCGTACTACTAACTGAATAAAACATTTATGGCGTACGACAGTGGTCCAAAATGGCCACCTCCGGTGCTAGCACTGCTCCACTAAACACATCTAAAATATGCTAATTTAAATGTGAGAAGGGAGTCAAAAATCATACACAGGAAAGATTAAATACTCAACTTTCCAGAGGATGAAGATGCTGGAGATTGCATTGTAATAATCCTTTAAGATAGTAACAACACCGAGAGCGAGTGGGAGAAACACCGTGCTTAATTTGCTACTACAAAAGGAATAGTTCGCCGGGGTGGTACCGGGAGGGGATCCACCGGGTAACCTTGATAACGGCTCCCCTTCAGTTTCGCCACTCTTCCCCCTCAAAGCGAAAACTATTCGGGGTGAAGATTGCTATGTGTCGTATCAAGAAATACTTCCCCTGATATTATGCGATATCCTTAAGAGTTATATTAAGGATACTCGCGCCAGGAGTTAGAATTCTGGCGACCTGTGGTCAATTCTCTGGGAGTATCACTGTAACCAAACATCCCTTAGAAAGCTGCCTAAAAATTTGTTTTTATTGTATGTAAAAAGTTTATGACCGAAGTTCAAAGCAATGGCCAAGAAGGCGAAATCGTGCTTTTTGAAATGTTTTTAGATATTGTTGTAGCAAAGCTCAAAGGAAATCGAGGCCATTATTAGTATCATCAACATTATTTTTGTATTAGTAAAAATAAACAATATTTGCATTGTTCAATTTGTGATAAAACGTCGGTTCTTCGAATGATCAAGTTAGTAGGTAGTAGGTTGGCCAGGGCACCAGCTACCCGTTGAGATAATACCGCTAGAGAGTTATTGGATCCTTTGACTGGCCAGACAGTAGTACATTGGAGCCCTCTCTCTGGTTATGGCTCATTTTGTCTTTGCCTACGCTTACACCGAATAGGCTGGCCTTACACATTCTCGTCTTTCCTCATACACCTGACAACACTACGATTACCAAACAATTCTTTGTTCAGTGGTAAAGGTAGAAGTAACTCTTTAGCTATGGTAAGCAGCTCTTCTAGGAAAAGGACACTCCAAAATCAAACCATTGTTCGCTAGTCTTGGGTAGTGCCTAGCCTCTGTACCATGGTCTTCCACCCTTGGGTTAAAGTTCTCTTGCTTGAGAGTACACTCGGGCACACTATTCTATCTTATTTTCTTTTTTTTTTCCCTCTTGTTTTTTGAAATGGTGTGTTGGGCAGGCTTAACAGAAAGGCAATGGATGCATGGTGGTTTATCAAGAGGTTGTCTTTTCCTTATCTGTTTCTTTTTCTTTTCAAAACCATCCTTACTGTCCTCTTCAGTTGAAGTGGCTATCCTGGAGGTTATTTAGCCTTGCATGGTGTATCGCCTCCACCATGTGAACCAGTTTTTCCGACATTATTTCTATAGTCTATGGGTTTGCTCAATCACTTTATTCAAATTTCTTTACATATTGTTTTTGTTTTCATTCTTGTTAATTTATTTTTTTAAGTATAACGTATCTTTTTATTGCCAATAATTGTAATGCTGTCTGGACACATTGAGCGAAATCTGGGACTAGCATGTCCTAGATTTCGTCAATGTCGTCTACTGTATTTCAATATTCCTGGTCTTCATGCAAATATTCAAGACCTTACAGTTGCGTCCAGACAGTATGATATTCTTTTGTGCCCAGAAAATGTGGTTTCTTATATGAGGCACTCATCTGAGCTCCTTATAACTGGTCTTAAGAAGCTAATAATTCTGAAACGGGTGCCATTCCTAGGCCCAGGAGAATGGCATCGTTTATTAGGACTGAATACCCTGCTTTTCATAAGTACTGCTATGAATATGGATGTCATGAGATTTAAGTGATGAAATTTTGGGGCAGGCATTACAACTTCTATTTGTGTTCGATCTACTGGAATCCAGACATGGATGATTCTATCTTCGATTGTCTTCTTACCATTATGGCTAAGATACAAGACGATGATAGAAAGGACTCTTTTGTCTTTGTTGGTGATTTCAATGCTTACCATAGGAAGTGGTTGAATTCTGTTTCTCCTACCGCTCTCCATGGCTTAAGAGCTTTAGACTTTGCCTCTGAATCGGGCTGTGAGCAAATCATAAGTGAAGCTACTCACAGGTCTGGTAACTGTTGGAACCCCAAATGCACCGACTCCCCTTGCGTTATAACAAGTAAGGTTGGTTCTCCAGTTTGGACATCTGATCATGCCTTAATTTCATAGTAGTGAAGACTGATCAGCCTCTCCCTGGTGTATCTTACTCTTGTAAGATTTATATGAAATCTCAAGCAGATTGGAATGGGATTTTGAATTATCTTTTGGGCTTGAGTTGGTCAAAATTGTATAGTAGTGTTGATTCTGTGGTCCCTTTAAATGAGACTCTGGTCAACATAATTGGTAGGCGTATCCCTTCTAGTGTGAAGGACAAACCATGGTTCAATGATGATTGCAGACTTGCTTATTTGGAGAAGCAGGAGGCCTATCATCTTTGGAAGGGTAACAGATCACATTTAACTGGGAATAACGATACTCAGCTTAGAACTTTTGCTCAGAGAGTCCTCCAACTGAAAATTAATACAATATAATCATAAAATAAATCATTTCTGGTACAACCCAGGAACATAAGTGGTGGACTGCCCTTAAATTGGCCGTCTTTGGTGCGGATGCAACAGTTCCTCCTTTATTTAAACCAGATGGTTTTGCTACTCACAGTCCAAAGGAAAAGACAACTCTTTTGGCTGATGTTTTTGACAGTAAGCAGAGTAATGAAAAACTTGATCTTCCTCATTCCTGTTTTCCTAATGCTAAACTCACTAGTTTACCTTTTCAATCTCGTGAAATTAAAGCTCTCTTGGTTGACCTTTATGCTTATGGAGGTGTAAACCCAAATGGTATTTTTCCTTGGTTTTTTATAAAGACTAGATTTCTTATCTCTAAAGCCATCTGTTATTTTGCACAAGTTAGCAAGAATAGGAGCTTTTAGCACTTATTGAAGAATTGGTAATGTTACTCTATGTAAATGTATTTGTGGTAGCTCAAGTCCAACTGATTATCGGCCAATTTCCATAACTCCCATATTATCTAAAGTTTTTGAAAGTCTTTTGGCAAAACATTTTAATAGGTTTGCTGAAGGTAATCATCTGTTCCCTAGTTTGCAATTTGGTTTTCGTAAAGGTCTTGGAACATACGATGCTCTTCTTAAAATTTTCAATGCTGTACAGAAATCTCTCGATTGAGGTCAGGAATTTCGTATGATTGGCCTTGATTTTAGTGCTGCCTTTGACCGTGTTAATCATGAGGCCCTTGTTTTGAAAATCAAACAGTTGGGAATTAGTGGGTCTTTTCTTAAGATTATTATTGAATTTCAAAGTAATAGATTGCAGAGAGTTGTTGTTGATGGGCACCATAGTGAGTATAGGAATGTAATATCTCATGTTCCTCAGGGTAGTGTTCTTGGCCCATTACATTTCATACTATATACACATGACATATAGTTTGGCCTAGAAAACAAGCTTGTTGGATATGCAGATGATGCTACTCTCTTTGCATCAATTCCATCTCATGAGTGTATATCTGGGGTTGCTGAATCCCTTGATAGAGATCTAGCTAAAATTAGTGCATGGTGCAAATTATGGGGCATGAAGTTGAATCTTAACAAAACTCAAAGTATGATTGTAAGTAGGTCAAGTACAGCGGCTCCTCATCATCTGGCTCTCAGCATTGATAATGTTTCTTTAACTTTGTACGACTTAAAATTTTATGTGTGATGCTCCACAGCAAAATTACTTTTGTGAAACACATTACGTCTGTGTCTTCTTCAATTGCACAAAAAAAATGACTTATTGAGAAAGTCTTTAAAGATTATCTGTGATCAATCTATTCTGAAGAAGAGTTAAAATTCTCTCATTCTACCTTGTTTCGAGTATTGTTCTCCTGTCTGGTCTTCATCTGCGGATTCTCATCTTAATTTGTTGTACAGGAACTTACGGTCTATTAAATTTCTTATTCCTGATCTAGATATTAATCTCTGGTACTGTCGTCCAATTAGTTCATTATGGATGTTGCATAAGATTTGTCATAATTCTGATGATCCTTGACATTCAGAGCTTCCAGGACAGTTCCATCCTGTTCGAAATACTAGGCGTGCAGTTAATTCTAATAGCCAGGCGTTCTCCATGATGAGGCTCAATATTACACAGTATTCTAAAAGTTTTATTCCAGCTGTGACCAAGTTGTGGAATGATCTTCCTAATCGGGTGGTTGAATCGATAGAACTTCAATAGTTCAAACATGCAGCAAATGTTTTTTATTAAACAGACTGACATAAGTCTTTTTATAGTTTATACATGAAATATCTGTTTTGATGATGTTACTGTTTTTAAAATATTTCATTTTAATTGTTCATTATTTCTCATCTTGTTTATTTATTTCCTTATTTCCTTTCGTCACTGTGCTATTTTTCCCTGCTGGAGTCCTCGGGCTTATAGCATCTTGCTTTTCCGACTAGGGTTATAGCTTAGCTAGTAATAATAATAATAATAATAATAATAATAATAGTAATAATAATAAAAATTATAATTTGTTCCATAACTGGAATACAAACCTACACTATTTATTAGGGGTATTACTTTCTGCGAAGCTTAAAGGACGAGCCATTAAAAATTAGCGAGGGTTAACTACCCATCCCGCTAGTTAGCCAGGGGAGGGGTAGGGGGTGGGTAACTCGCTGCCCCTCCTACTCACACTCCTGTGATTGAGCTCACTTTGCTTTTGGCTCTGATGGTGAACGGTCATTGCAGCTCTTCATCCTCACCAAATTTTTGGACTGCTATTAATGTTTATTGTGCTTTTTCTTTTTCAGTGTGTGTGTGCGTGTTGACTTCTACCGACCCTGCATACTTGCCCTAGACGAGAGGGCCACCCTGCGGAACTTTCATGTCTGCCGCAGACACTGATCCTCAAACCCTTTGTCCTTTCTGCAGAAGTCACAAGTGTGATAGTGATAACAAGCGTGTTGAGTGTCGGGCGTGGTCTGCCTCCCAGTGAGAAAAGTTTGGGTGACGGCAGAAGAAGAGTCTAAGTGGGACTCTTCTCCTTCGAAGGTTTCTTTGAAGCAGAAGAAACCCAAGGCTTCTTCCTCTTCCTGACTTTCCTCCGAAGCTCCCGCTTGTTTAGCCCTTTAACACCTGGTCTACCTTGGTCCTCGATAGACGGTGTCGATTCTCCTAGCGAAGCGGCCCCGCCTCTTCCCCTTTTTTTCAGGGCGATGATCCTTGGGGTTATCGGATCCGCCCTCCAAGGATAACCTACTGCAGACCCTTCGCTGGGGTGATAGTGTGCAGCCCTTGCCTGTGTCGACGTTGTTGTGTCAGAGGCTTCGTATGTGGCCTATCCTATAGATGCCTCTGCTCCTTCTGACTCTTCCACCATTGCTGAAGAGTGTGCTTCCCCCCCGGCCAAACATCCTTCGAGGGGGAAACAAAGTTCTACATCTGTCTCTCCTCCGAGTGTTTCTCCATCTCGTGGTAGTTCACTTATAGAGACTCCTCTTCAGAGGACTGCTGCTGCTGAAGGCCAGCTTACTAACCCACCGGTCCCCAGAGGGCGTTATCGTGGACGTCTTTCCCTTTCATGCTTGCCCTCCTCTTCACCTTAGACATTCTCCTTCACCTTCGGTGAAGAGACGTTTCTTTGGCTCTTCTGCTTTGCCAACACAGCCTTCCTCCATAAAGGAGCCTCTTCTTCCGTTGTCTTCTGGCCCTCGACCTTCACTTGCTCCTGGTCCTTCTTCTGATGACAATGCCGCTAGTCTGTGGACTTCAGCCTTGGACTCTGCTATGGATCATGCGCAATCCCCTTCGATTGATTCTCGTCCTTCCAAAGGACACATACCTTCTTGTCATCCTCCTGACCTGCCGGCTCCATTCTTGTCTCCTCCTGTTCTGCGAGTCATCCTCTTGCGAGTTCGTCACCGACTCGTCGTCAGCCACCGACGCGTCATCAGCTACAAACGTGTTGTCAGTCACCATCGCGTCGTCAGCCCCCAACACGTCGTTTGCCAGCGCCCCAGGCACCTGTGCAACACTCACCTGTCTGTCAGGGCACACATGCGCCAACGGATCGTGCTCGCAACTGTGCATCAGCGCTCACCAACTCGCCAGCGCTTGCCAGCACGTCAGTGCTCTCCAGTTTGCCAAGATTATCCAGCGCGTCAGTGCTCTCCAGCACGTCAGCGCTCTCTGCTAGAGAGTTATGGGGTCCTTTGACTAGGTAGACAGTACTACTACATTGGATCCTTCTCTCTGGTTACGGTTCACTTTCCCTTTGACTACACATACACCAAATAGTCTGGCATATTCTTTACAGATTCTCCTCTGTCTTCATACACCTGACAACATTGAGATTACCAAACAATTCTTCTTCACCCAAGGGGTTAACTACTGCATTGTAATTGTTCAGTGGCTACTTTCTTCTTGGTAAGGGTAGAAGAGACTCTTTAGCTATGGTAAGCAGCTCTTCTAGGAGAAGGACACTCCAAAATCAAACCAATGTTCTCTAGTCTTGGGTAGTGCCATAGCCTCTGTACCATGGTCTTCCACTATCTTGGGTTAGAGTTCCCTTGCTTGAGGGTACACTCGGGCACACTATTCTATCTAATTGCTCTTCCTCTTGTTTTGTTAAAGTTTTTATAGTTTACATAGGAAATATCTATTTTAATATTATTCTCAAAATATTTATTTTTTTCCTTGTTTCCTTTCCTTATTGGACTATTTTCCCTGTTGGAGCCCCTGGGCTTATAGCATTCTGTTTTTCCAACTAAGATTATAGCTTAGCAATTAATAATAATAATAATAATAATAATAATAATAATAATAATAATGATGATAATAATAATACTGTGCTCCAGCATTCTCTAGCACGACAGCTCTCCCTAACACATCAACGCTTTTCAACAATGCACCAGTATTTGCCAGCTCGCCAGCACGCCAGTGCTCACTAACGTGCCAGCACGCTCCAGCACGACGACGCTCACCAGCGCATTAGTTCTCGACTGCACGTATGCATTCTCCGGCTTGCCAGTGCTCTCCAACGCGCCAGTGCTCTTCTATGTGCTAGTGCTCTCCTGCATGACTATGCTCGCCAGATCTCGCCATCCCGCAATCTGGCTCCTCCTGCTCTAGCGCAGAGCAAACATCTCTTGCAGGCAGAACCAGCCTCATCACCAACTTCAAGGAAGTCGTGTCCTTTAGAGGATAAGAAGGAACGGAAAGATAAGTGTTCGCCCTCCAGACCATCAGGTTTCTCACCAAGGAAGGGCAGAGTCGCATCCATCAGGTACCTCTCCGCTGCCCCATTCCCCTCCCCGCAAACGCATTATAGCGCGACAGCCCGGGAAAGAGGGAAATGGTACTTCAGGGGAGTTCAAGATCCCAATGATTCCGACTTCAAAGGCGGACCCACGGTATCGTCCAGCTCCGTAAGAGACTCCTCAAAGGGAACCTTTGGTCCCTTTCCCTTCAGGGGATCTCTCAGACAGCTCTAGCGTCAGTAAGCTGCTTCTCGGCAGCAGAGATCCTCAACCAGGAGAAGGTCACGAAATACGCATTGCAGGTTACTTCTTGGCTTGATATTTGGTTGGGGACCCTAGGAATCCTGGTATGGACCAAAGATTTTTCCAAAGAAAGTACCAGGAAGGCTATGGAGACCTTCCTCCTCTCAGGTACTCACACAATAGAGTTTCTTGCCCACTAAGTCTCCAACTTGTGGGCAAATACCATCCTGAAACGTCGGGATGCAGTGTCTGAGAGGTTCTATCAGAAGATCCCTAATGCCGAGTTCACCAGGCTCAGGAACTCCTCTCTTTAGGGATCGGCCTTATTCAAGCCAAAGGACACGGAACAAGCTCCAGAGAGATGGAGGAAGTCTCACCAGGACTCTATTCTCCATAGAGCCTTAACATTCAGGCCATATACACCACCAGCTCCTCAGCAGCCTAATCCAGCCAAGACCTCGACAAGCAAGACAACAGTGATGCATGTGGTGTCTAAGAAGCCCTTTCCGACCAAGGATAAGAAAGGCAAAAAGTCCTCCATGGGAGGAAAATATCCTAGAGGGAGTGGCTGTGACCGTAGACCCTAGGATAGGCACTCCCCTCACTTGGAGAGATGCCTTCAAAGTTGCTGAGACAGGTGGAAGCAACTCGAGGCTGATCCCTGGACAGTCTCCGTGATTCATTCAGGGTATCGTGTCCCGCTCATGTCACCTCTCCCTCCCCTGATCAAGAATCCATTGTCGTTAGACTCCTTTGCTATAGAATCAGCAAAGGGGCTAGACCTCCAGGCAGAAGTCCAGACTTTGTTGAAGAAGGGCACTCTCCAGGAGGTCCTCGACAAGTCCCCAGGCTTCTTCAGTCAACTCTTTCTTGTGAAAAAGGTGTCTGGAGGGTGGAGACCAGTCATCGACCTCTCAGCTGTGAACAAATTTGTCAAGCAAACTCCGTTCAGCATGGAGACTGCAGACAAGCGGTAAGACCACAGGACTACTTATGCACACTGGACATAAAGGACGCGTACTTCCAGATCCCAATCCATCTGTCTTCAAGGAGGTACTTAAGGTTTAGCCTAGACAGCAGGAAATACCAGTTTAGGGTGCTGTGCTTCGGTCTTTTCACAGCACCCCAAGTCTTCACCAGAGGGTTTGCCTTAGTGTCATCTTGGACACACGGAACTGACATCCGTCTCCTTCCTTATCTGAATGACTGGCTAATCCTAACAGACTCGGTGCCAATCATTCTTCAACACCGAGACAAACTTCTGAGGCTTTGCAAAAATCTGGGGATCATGGTAAACCTTGAAGTCCTCCCTGCTTCCCATGCAGAGACTGATATACCTAGGCATGATCATAGACACTAATCTCCACAAAGCCTTCCCATCAGATGACAGGCTGAGAAAGGTCGCAGGACCCTTTCTCAGATGAGAAGAACTTCCAGCCCAAAAGCGGCTATGTCTCCTCGGGCACCTATCATCCTTGGCGCTTCTAGTTCCCAATGGCCGCCTCAGGATTCGATCTCTCCAGTGGCGGCTCATATCCAGGTGGAATCGAGCCTTTGACTCCCCAGACACCCTGATCCCCATGGGACCAGCGGAACAGGCAGACCTTAAATGGTGGGTGACAGACGAGAACCTATGGAAGAGCGTAGATCTTTTCGTCCTTCCCCCCAGATTTGATGCTGTTCTCAGATGCCTCAAAAAAAAAAAAAAAAAAAAAGAAAAGGATGGGGGGCCCACGTGCTGCACAGCACGACCTCAGACCTTTGGTCAGAGTCAGAAAAATACCCCCACATAATTCTCATAGAAATGAAGGCTGACTTTCTGGCCTTTCAACTGTTCCATCGGCTCCTGGCGGGTCACTTGGTAGTAGTGATGAGCGACAACACCATAGTAGTTGCTTACATCAAGAAGCAAGGAGGTACTTTTTTGCAGCCCCTATCCCATCTAGCAGTAGAGATACTGAGATGGGCCGAGACTCACTCGATACCACTGTTAGCTCGCTTCATTCTAGGCAAAAGGAATGTACTTGCCGACATCCTGAGCAGAGTATCTCAGATAGTGAGAACCGAGTGGTCTTTGGATCATCCAGTAGCAAACGAAGTCCTGACTTTGTGGGGTTCTCTGATGGTGGATCTTTTCGCAGCGGCCCTGAGCTTCAGGCTCCCATTGTATTGCTCCCCATTCCCAGACCCCAAGGCTCTCTGGCAAGATGCATTCCAACAACGGTGGGACAACATCGACGTTTATGCCTTTACCCCATTCTGTCTGATGAGGACGGTGCTCAACAAGGCCAGAACATTTGTAGGCTTTTGTTGAAACTAAACCCCATATACTTGAAATTATATGTCAGAGCATTTAGATTGCTTACCGAAAAATTTCTTCACAAATAGAACATCGGTCAACCTCTCAATGACCCTCATAGCTCGCTATGGCATCATGCAGAGTGGTTCCCAGACCTTCTGCAACTCCTGATGCAGTCTCCAAGAGAACTCCCTCCACAACACAATCTACTTAGACAACCACATGTCAACATCTTCCTCAAAGCTGTAGCTTTGCTACGACTTCACGCCTGGAGATTATCCAGCATATTGTCACTGAGAGAGGATTTTTGCAACAAGTTGCAAACATTATGTCTGGATACCCGCGGAAGTCATCAGCAGCAGTCTTCCTGGCAAAGTGGAATGTCTTCTGTGGTTGGTGTTGTGGAAGGGGTATCTCTCCTCTCGATGCCACTATTCCAGTAATAGTGGAGTTCTTTGTGTATTTGCGTGAAGAAATGCCCCTTTCAGTCTTGGCAGTAAAAGGCTATCGCTCAACCTTAAGCCTTGCCATTAGACAGAATGGAATGGATATTTCCTCATCGCTAGAACTTTCCTTACTCATACCCGAGTTACGAACATATTTGTCCTCAGGCGGAAGGGAGACCTCCCCCATGGAACATGGTTCAAGTTCTCTGGTCTCTAAAGAGGCCTCCCTATGAACCATTAAGCCAGGCAACAAATCGCCACCTGACTTGGAAGACGGTGTTCCTACTCGCTTTAGCTTCGGCCAAACGAGTCAGCGAACTTCATGGTCTCTCATACGACATCGCCCATTCAAGGGGATGGGGAGAGGTAACGTTCAGCTTCGTCCCTGAGTTTGTCGCCAAGACTCAGTTTCCGGGGGTGGCGGATCCCCAATTTGAGTCCTTCCAGATTTTGAGTCTCCGCTTTGTAACAGATGACCCAGATCATCTCTTACTCTGCCCAGTGAGGAGTTTGAGGCTGTATCTCAAAAGAACAACTGCCCATCCCTGTGTGCCTTCACTATTTGTCAGCACAGGGAGGAACAATAGGAGGATCACTAAGAATACCATCTCTGCTTGGATTTGCAGGATCATAGACCATGCCCTGAATCCAAATCCTCCTTCACGTCACCCCAGAGCCCACGATGTCGGGCATAGCTATGTCCCTGGCCTTCAAAAGAAACTTTTCTGTGATGCAGGTTCTACAAGCTGGGGTGTGGAAACGTCAGACTATGTTCACAGCCCACTACCTGCAAGACGTAACCCACAGGAGGCTTGATACGTTTTCTATCGGCCCTATCATGGCTGCACAACAGCTGGTCTAATACCTCAGGCTCCTTATTGGAAATGTAGCAGAAGGTTGAGGGCACTGTTATCCGGGTTTAGTCTGAATGAATGAAAAAGTATGACTAGCTGTTATTCTTTTCTTCATCCTCCCCTCTCTTGGGGAAAGCAGCAGCCTGGGTTCTCTGAATAAGCTTACCTCAAATCACTACAGGTAAACCATGCTCCCTTGTGTACCTAGTATTGTGGCAATACTGTTGCATCCCCATACCGTGGCGAGGTCATATTGGAAAAGTCTTGGTTATAACAGTTATTTCCTTCAAAGACACTGAATAAATTTTATCTTGACAGTTGCACTGTTTATTTCAACACACAGCTTGCATAGGCCACAGACCTTGCATAGCAAGGTTTAGCAAAGTGTAGGGACTCCTTATATTTGGTACCAACCTGTTCAATACAAGGAGTTCCCAGGTAAAGCCAAAAAGCCAGATTGGCAGGGACGTCCACCCTCCTAATGGGTGAGTCACCCCTAATAAATAGTGTAGGTTTGTATTCCAGTTACGGAACAAATAACAAATGTGTAGAGAATTTGTATTTTTCCTAATAATACAAACCTTTAGCTATTTATACAAACTTACCCGCCAACCCTATCTCCCTTGAAGTGCTACCTCCAAGCAAAGTGAGCTCAATCACAGGTGTGTGAGTGGGTGGGGTAGTGAGCTACCCGCTCTAGCCCCCGCTTACTAGTGGGATGCTAAATTTTAATGGCTCATCCTTCCAGCTTCGCTGAAAGTAATACCCCTAATAGAGGTATGTATCATTAAGAAAAATACAAATCATCTCCGAATTTATCATTTCTGTGAGCCGAAAGTAACATTAATCATCGAATACTCTTAGCAATCACAGAAAATATGGAGACATTAGGAGGAGACATTAGGAAGATTTTCAATCTAATTACAAAAGTTCACAGTATATAATGCTAGCAAGTAATAGGTGCAAAAATTGTGAACATCCCTCCTGGCAATCTGTCGGATGAGTATTCAATACCCATTTAAGCTCTATATTTTCTAGTAGTGTATGGAACCTCACTATATTTGTGGGCAAGGGATTGGGGTTCGGGCGAACCTACACATTTGCTGTCATCAGCTACCATTGCTTGGCCATCCCTAGTCATAGCTTGATGGAGAGGAGGCTGATCATATCTATATATGGACAGTCTCTAGTACATTGTGCTGTCTCTTCTCTTTGCTATTATTGAGCGACCTTTGAATGCTTCGTCTCACCTGAGATATCATAATCACAATGGGAGATGTTGCTGGTCTGGAATACGATGAGATTGAAAGCATTGTAAATGACTGGATGGGAGGCAAAATGTAGTCACGGTGTTTGTTGCATTTATCTGCTCTCTTCTCTGATTGGTTGGCATCTGACCCATGTATCCTAAGGAAATGACAGTAATGCTTCATAATCCAGGACACTTCCACTTCTTACAGGTGGTGTACAACTTGGGTTCTCCTGAATATATCTTACTTTATTCTTAGTTTAAGGGCTGTTTTCCTGGTCCTGTCACATATGGAAGCCCTGTACTCTACAGGACCTACAAAATCAGGGTGCTCTTCCAATATATGATATACCGAACAGTTTGCATTCCAATGTGTGATTTAACAAACCGTTTTCATTCCAATATGTGATCTACCAAACCGTTATCATTCCAACGGGTGATGCACCGAACCTGTTTCATTCCATTATGTGATGTACTGAACCATTTTTATTCCAATATGTGATCTACCGAACCATTTTCATTCCATTACGTGATCTACCACACTGTTTTGATTCCAATGTGTGATGTACCGAACTGTTTTTAGTCCAATATGTTATCTACTGAACTGTTTTCATTCCAATATATGATATACTGAACCATTTTCATTCCAATATGTGGTGTACTGAACCGTTTTCATTCCAATATGTGATGTACCGAACCATTTTCATTCCAATATGTGATGTACCGAACCATTTTCATTCCAATATGTGATGTACCATACCGTTTTCATTCCAATATGTGATGTACCAAACTGTATTCATTCCAATGTGTGATGTACTGAACTGTTTTCATTCCGATATGTGATGTACCGAATCGTTTTCATTCCAATATGTGATGTACCGAACTGATTTCATTCCAATATGTGATGTAACGAACTGATTTCATTCCAATATGTGTGGTACTGAACTGATTTCCTTCCAATATGTGATGTACCATACCGTTTTCATTCCAATGTGTGATGTACCGAACCATTTTCATTCCAATATGTGATCTACCGAACCGTTTTCATTCCAATGTGTGATGTACCGAACCGTTTTCATTCCAATATGTGATCTACCGAACCGTTTTCATTCCAATATGTGATGTACTGAACCATTTTCATTCCAATATGTAATCTATCAACCCGTTTTCATTCTAACATGTGATCTACTGAACTGTTTTCACACAGCGTATTCCACATTAATTGTCAACTCCACATTATCAAAGCACTTAGAAAAAGGTCTTCAGTTTTTTCTTAAAAGTGTTAATATCCTAAGTCTTTCAGATGCTTGGTGGGAGCATGTTATATAGTCTTTGGGCTGTATATTTGAAAGTGCTAGTCTAGAACCTGCTGTAGAGGTATATCTTGGTGCCAATAACTTGAACCATCTATTACTACTCTCGTGTCGACACAATTTGTTGGGTGCACGTTGTGTAGTAATTCTCCTAGATATTTTTGACGTCCGATGCTGATAACTCGACGAGCCATTCCACATATCTTTAAGTCTATCTGACTTTAATAGACAGCCTGTGTAGTTCAATTAGTATAGGAGTAATTCTTTCTCAAGGTGGGAAACCTTTTATCAGTTATGTTTTGTAATTTCTCGAAGTTGCACTTTTGATAAATTGTAATAGATGGAGTTACAGTAGTCAATCCTGGTAATAGCACAGGTAATCGCAAGTATTTATACAGAATATTCATCCAGATAATTCTTTACAAAAACAATGTATGTAAGGTGATATCCAGGGATTCTTATTCATTATTCATTTGAGCATTGAGGGACAAATTATTCAATCAATCTCCTAGGTCACGAACTCGCTAGATATCATGACAGAGTTGTTATTAATATTTATTTGGATGTCACCTAAGTTTTTTTTAAAGTTGTTCTTCCCCATCATCATGGGTTCACTTTTATTTTAATTTAGTTTTTCAACTGTGATCCATTCCCTAACACTAGTACGAAAGTGGTTTAAAGTTTTAGTGGCATCACCAATGTCATTCACTTTACTTTATTTACTTTAAGGGGTGCTTTCTTGGTCCTATCATGCTGGGGAACCATATTCCCTACAGGACCTATACGTTCAATTTATCGTATACTTTCTTAGGTATTTTGCATATTGCAATGCATAACTAATGTTTGTCAAATCCACATTATCGAAACACTTAGTGAACAAGAAAGTCTTCAGTTTCTTTTTGAACGAAATACTTCTCATTTATCAGTTCTCGAATTTAAATTGTTTTTTACCAACAGACTGAATATTCACATAGCCGCAATTTAAGACATCCTTGGTATCCATGCTCATTATTCTCTACTAAACTCCTCAATCATAAGCTTTGCAATTTCTTGAATTCACTATATGAGCATCAGGTTTGTTCAACTTGGTGCAGTTTATACATTTTATCTATTGAGAAGTAAGTACATTCCTTGGTGGCATCATTTCCTGAATATTTCCCGCACACTTTATCATAAGTCTCGAACTTGCAATCTTTTTCAAAACATCCATGCCTTTGACGGTTGTAACAAGTGATCACGTGGTACCTATCACGTATGATTTAATTACTTCATTGCAACATAATGTTGTCACCATTATCATGAATAGCCTTCCGGACTTCAGGACCTTATTTCAACAAGTAATGGGTAGTTCCACTTGCACCACTTTTATTGAATACCGTCTTATCTTTCCTACATTTTGGATGTGGTTCAAGCAACGATTCCCTTGAATCAAAGTATTTACTACTTCATCTTCATCATTGCATACAGTACATTGCATATCGTTATTTTAGGTTCAAATTTTCCAAGTTCCCTCGCCTCTATATCGGCAACAATGGTTTTAATGTTGATTGTTGCTTCCTCTCGGATCTTTTCGTCAGCAAAGTTTGCAACAACTTTTCCGTTTGAAGTTAACCTCGTATTAAGAAATGTATATACACAAGTGCATGTTAAATCTCATTTTTCCTGTCAGTGATTGTAGTTTATAGAAAAGTAAAATTGTCTATCATCATCAAGTAGATGAAACTTCCCTCCATGTCTTTAGTACCTTTGAAAGACCTATAGTATAGATATAAATGGTTGGGCCTAATAGAGTTCCCTGGGGTAACCCTCTGCTTAATGGTTCCTTTAATGAGTGACAGTTTCCAATTCGTGTATAGAAGTTTCTGTCAACTAATTGCATAATCTTTTAGATACTCAAAAACTTCTTCAATACCAATGGACCGTAAATCATTAAGCAGCAGTTTATGCACTACTCTATCAAAAGCAGCATTAAGATAGTTATATTAAGATGCCACATTTGTCCTCATCCATCATTTCCAGTAGATCATTTACAACAGAACACATAGCTGACTCAGTAGAATATAATCATCTGTGCGCTGACTTGTCTGGAAATGCTTCGATTCTTTCTAAATAACTAACTAGTTGTTAAAGTATTACATATTCTAGCACTCAAAATAAAAGCTAGATTCGAAATATGTCTGTATGAACATAAGTCTTGATGCTCTAGAGCATTTTGCAGAACTGCAACTGTAGCCACTCTCAGATTTAGGAAGCTTACACTCGTCAGTATTTTAGTATTAACTATTCTTGTAATCATGTCGCCAAAACTACTTTAGTTTTCTTCTCCAATTACTTCAGATATTAGCATCCGATCAATATCCCAATTTGTTTTCTTTGGCCCTTTAATAATTCCGATGACTATCATTTTTTATATTATTAAATCTTTTTAATCTTATTTGTGTATCTGCTACAGCACCAATCTGATATAGAATATCTGTAAAACTCCCAATTATATTTCATATTTTGTCAGAAGGATATGAACCAAATCACTAATTTTATTGGGAGAAAAATGTAGTCATTATTTTAGGAGGTTTTACAATGTCTATAAGTAACAAGAATGGCTCTTTGTTTGATTAGGCGTTATCTTGATATGTGAAGCTTAAACACGGTGTCCTGGACTGTTCATGGTAGCTATGTGGGTGTGCTGGGTTTTTACGGCCTTACTCACTTTTCTGTATGTGACATAAAATAAAATAAGAAAACCTCATCGTCGTCTTTCCAATATGTGTGCATCCTCTGGTGATGCATCACATTTAGTAAACCCTTTGTGCCTACCTCAGAATATCGGTATATGTGGTAAGGCAATTTTCATTTGGAAGATTTATGCTTTTTCAGAGATCCATTTCCCATTGATTATTGTGGTTCTCCATACAAGGTACATGATAAGATGGTCCAATTCATTGTCAGCAACAGTTATTACAAGTGCAATATCAAAAAATAGAATAAGTTCGGATTGAATGATACACCTTGCTGCACCCCACCTCCAACCAGAAAGTACACCCTACCAAGATATGCAATCACTTCCGCTCAATTTTCAGATACCAATTAGATTAAAGTATTGCTCTGCAATAATTCATTATTGGACACTTCCAACTCTTGAACCTAACCTAAAAGTAATCTTGTGATGTTTCATCCAAACAGAAAACATCCAATTCACGAAAAAAAAAAAAAAAATCCATACATTTACAAAGAGCGCTTAGGAAGATGAACATTGTCTCGATTCCAAGCCTCTATCCAAGGATGACTGGACAGTTACATTGGTAAGGTATGTCCTAGAAAGAGCTCTCATGAAACAATTTCATAGAAATAGCATAAAACTATAATGACCTGGTATAAACTTAATAACCACTATAGGACCATCAGCAACATCAAATATGGTAGTCATTGGTGCTCATTTGAAATGCTTTATATATTAAGATATAACCCCTCCAAAAACGCCAAAGAAGACCCATTCTTACATCCTACTACAGTATAATTAAAAGACATCCTGTACAAGAAGTTACACATCCGTCCTAAAATATAAATAACATAACTTAAGCCATTCATTGTAATCAATGCCAATATTCGGTGTTCCTCATCAGATGAATGTACTGTAGTTTGTCGAGTTCTTAGCTGTGGTGTTACAGTTCCCACCTTCTATGTGCAATGTTGTGGGTCACTGGGCCAATCCTGAACATAGATAATTTGACTTGTGTTAAACACGTTTAAGGTGAATTTGAGGCCACGGGGACTTATTGTGTGGCATGTCACTGTCAGGCGTGGGTGAATATTGCTGTGCGATCCTGCTCCTGGGCAGTGACCTTGTTATCATGGTACTTATGATTTTGCACCACACCTCAACAACAAGGTGCCCTTATTGTCCAGTATACAGCAATGCACCTATGATCATTCTAGTCAATTACCTAGCTTAAAGCTGTTCAAACTAATCAGGTACAAGCACTTGACTTAAGAATACAACCATTATTGTTCCACCATAATGTTTTCTATCCTGCAACCACTGCATATTGTAGGCTATGCATTACTATCAATTGAATCATAATATACTTCACCATCATCTTAGTTGCGATCATGCCAGACTAAATATAGTAGAAATGCTAACTCATCAGTAGCTGTTTATTCCTGATCTGTAGTTTTGGATGGTATTAAAGATTACTATAAGTACTTAGGCCCCACAAAAAAAGACATCCATAGAAGAGTCAGAGCTAAATCATTAGTATAACTGCTGATGATGTCATTATTTTCAGCAAGACATGTGAAAGGGAACCTCCTTCCCAATCACAAAATAAGAAAACATTCTTGTAAAATGCTGTAACCAGTGTTTTTAGCCTTCTGGAAATGTTTTAGACATTATGGAGGTTGTCTGAGGAAGGAACTGTCAGTAGTGGAGCAGGTTAAGGCAGATTTTGCTCCAAATCATGCATTTTGTGATATAAGCATGAAATTTAGCAGGATTGTTGCTGATAGGTCACTTTTTTTCTAAAAATAAGTGCTAGCCACGAAAAAAAATTCAATATGGCGGCCATTTTTTCAAGATGGCCAGCAGATGTGTCCCTGTTTTGTGGTTTTGCTAAAAAGAAAAAAAAAACTGCAAATTATGATATAAACGAAATTTGGCAGTAATGTTCTGTGTAGATCATGTTATAAGCTAAAAGTGCTAACCTGCAAAAAATTCAAAATGGCGGCCATTTTTTCAAGATGGCCGCCATAAAATCCCCCGTTAGTGGTCTTGCTCTGGTGTCAAAGTACAAAAGATTAATTCAATGAAATATTTTTTATTTATTGCCATTATAATACTGAATTGCATGCAGAAAAACAGAATGATTGCACAATTAGCCAATCTGGCATGATGAAAATCCTATTTTTCACATAGGATAATCTTGTGAAACCCCTACATTCCAATGCTTTTTTGGGAAAATTCTTATATCTTTCCTAAGCTCCAAGAGTTATTTCTTGCTGGTTGATCTTTCCATCAAATAGTCCCAAATGAATTAGTCACATGATTTTCCAGCAAATTCATAGGCCTTTCAGAGAAAAACAAGTGAATGAAAATGGTGCTAATGCTCAACATTGGAATATAACTTGGTCAAGTCTATGACATCGACAAAAATATCCATTGATGAGATCTATCTTTTATCCTTGAACTGTTATCCCCCCTTCCCCCAGCACCCAATTACACAGTTTTAGGTAGACAATGCCCCTACCATCAAAATGGATTGCCAGCTCTGATTTATGAATGGATATGTACCATTGTCCAAAGTGAAGTTTGGTAGACCATTTGAATTTGGATTACTTAGCCATCGCCAGCATGGCTAGGTCCAAAGTTCAGTCACTAGTCTTTGATTAAAAATCTCACAAGTGCAACTGCACAGTGGAGTACACCCTATTCCAGCCTTCGAGCACTTGCATCGTCCACCACCACATTTGATTTTGCATCCACACTTCGTCACTTCACAATAGCATTTAGAAATAGGTTTCAAATGCAGTCCAGACAACTTTCCCTTTGTCTCCATCTTTGACCCATCCCCACTTGGAAGGACATGGATGTTCCGGCTGACATATGATAGACTGCCCCCAGATAGGCCCTGCTTGGAAGGTAGCACGTTTGGCATGTTCCTTGAGTATACCCCTTGTATTGGTGGAATTAATTCATATGGCCTTTGCCTTATGGTGAAAACCTAGCATCATCTACTGCAGTGGCTGCACTTGACTGGTCATACATGAGAACGGCGAATCTTTCTAAAACTTGTAGATCTGACTCTTCAACTTCAGATGGACAATCACTGAGTTTTGCCAACATACCAGAGGCTTCATTGCGTACATTCCATGTCAGCCTTGCTGTCCTTTTACCTTTTCCATTGAATCCTGATACTATATCGCACCCAGAAAATGCATGAAAGAACAGCGTGTTTCTGGTTTTTTCCAGTTCCAAAGAAGATGCAAGCTCATGGATAGGGATCCATCGAGTGTGCTGTGCCTTGCCAAACACGACCCAGATTTTCTCCATGCCAATTGCAGTCAGGGACACCATAAGGCTGACAGCTATGACTACAATGTCTGTCATTTGCTTCAATCAGGAGAGACTTAAATCTATCCCTTGCTGCATGCCAAGCATGTACAAACATCCTCGTATCTGCCTCTTCATGTAAACAAAGGGCCAATTCCTCAAGATTAGCATCAGGGTGGCTGGAACTTGTCAGAGAATTTTCTTCCCTTGTTACTATGACTTGATTTGTTGTAGTCATTTTACTGACTTCATCAGCAAGGAAATTGAACAGTTCTGTTTTGTTGTTACTGTCCCTGAGAAAGCTTTTCTAATTGATTGGTGTTTTGTTCTTTGCCGTAACTCTCCTCCAGATAGTCTTTCCACAGTTTGATTGTGCTTCAGACTTCAGACTAGACTGCTGGCAGACATCAAAAATAATATCGCTCCTCTTGTAATTACTACTGTAGTATTCCACCTTTGGTAGAATATCCCTCTTGGAGTATTCTTCAAATATCTTCGATGTTTTGGGTGTGACTGTATTCATCAGGCAAGAACCATCCACAGTGAGTGCGTCAGTTTCTGGCTTTGTTTCTGGAAGCTCTACCTTACTTTGCAAGACTTTGATATCTGACTTACTAGTGACGTATAGTTTGCCCTGTTTGCTGAGTGATGAAGGGAAAGACTGGTTCTCATGTTTGAAAAACTCTGCTAAATCACACCGTCTGGATTGAAAGGATATGAAATGTGGGAGAAAAGTTTACAGTCCTCCTTTAGTAGCTGTGTCTCTGACTTCTCTGTTGGATCTTTCTTGGTTTTGTAAAAGTCCTTGATGTTCTGTTTGATTTTCCGGTATCAATGCCATCCCGGTAATAGCAGTCCATTTTAGGGGCACACATGAGCACAACCTCACAACGCGGATGTTGTGTGGTTGTAAAATTGTATTTTGGTCTATTCTACCAGGTGTATATTGCACTTGAGCTTTCTATCTCCGTATGAAAGCATTGAATATCTCCAAATGTAAATTACATTGAATATCATCATGTGCATTGTTTTGGCCTGTTATCACGTTCAATTGAAAACATGACCTACACAAAACATTATTGCCAAATTTCAGGTTCATTAGACAATATGCACTGTGGCTTTTTAACAAAGCCACAAAATGGGTACACGTTTGGCGGCCATCTTAAAAAATGGCCGCCATATTGAATTTTCTGGGGGGCTAGCACTTTTAACTGATACCATTACCTGCACAGAACATTATTGGCAAATATCATGTTTATATAACAATTTTCTCTGCGTTTTCTTAAAATCATGAAACAATGATGCATCTGGTGGTCATCTTGAAAAATGGCAGCCATATTGAATTTTTCTTGTGGCTAGCACTTTTTTTCTGAAAAAGTGACCTATAAGCAACAATCAGGCCAAATTTCATGCTTATCTCACAAAGTGCACGATGGTTTGCTTAACCTGCTTTACTCCAGTGATTTGAGCTTTCTAGAAGAATTTACAACGCTTCCAGAAGGCTAAAATCTCTGGCTACACCACCAATGAGAAAATTATAATTGTAATCTATAAAAAAGAACCAGATCCCTGGTTGGTTGCCCAGGAGCGAAAATAATAATTCAACTAGAGGGCACTCAGTAAACAACATGCCTTCGCCAAGCCAAGCAGTCTTATTTGCGTACTTGTACTGCGATGTATTTTATTCAAAATCCAATGGATTTATCCTTGTCATACCCCCACATGTCCACCAAGTTTTGTTGAAATTGGTTCAGTAATTTTTGGGTAATGGTGTTCACAATCAAACAAATAAAAACTAACAAAATATTTGTCATTTACTTAACACTGCGATTATTTCAAAGTACTGCTGCTTACTTGTACTTTGGTGTACTTTATCTAAAACGTTACAAATTCATCCTTGAGTCATACCCAACATGACTACCAAGTTTGGTCAAAATAGGTACATTAGTTTTTGTGTAAAGTTGCTTTTAAATAACCAAATAATAAACTTACAAAACACGACTGAGGTGAATACTTTTGGCGAAGGAACTTGTTAAATTCTGGAAAATGGTAGCCATAATTGCCGATTTTCTGATCAAAGAGCGCCTTATGGTTTGATAATTTTCTTAAAGGCTAACGATTCGTTCCCATAATTTTGCTTCTTGTTTTACATGATTTTATTTCTATAACTCATTTTCTGAATGAGCTGTCGTATTTTATCAACACTTTCATTATTTTGTTTCATGGATGGACTTGAAATGTCTCAAGTTATGAAAATGTCGGAATTGTATTTATGGAAGGTCAGTGTCTATTCAGAAGATGAATGGTTTTATAAGTGTTGTTATTATGGATTTTATCTTTTATAGTAAAATGCAACTCATGAAGTTTCCTACATTTATTTGGTTCATATGATAGAACAATTTTCGTTTACCATTTTTGTTTAATTTACTGATATGAATGAGATTTATTTCTTTGACCATTTGATAGAGAATCTGCATGTCACCTTCATGCAGATTCTAGCAACAGTGTTTAGTTGATTTTCTTCTTCGTCGTCGTCTTATTCTTTTTCATTCCACGAAAAAGTATCCAGCCAAGATGGAAACCCGATAAAGAAAATACAAGGACTTCGATCTCATCTTGAAAGACGGCTTGCACCCCCAATCTATTAAGATTCAACCATCCCTTCCTCTCTCTTTTTTTTTTCTCTGATACATCCGCCAGTTTTACTTCGATGAGATTTTCCTACTTTGAGTATTTCTTAAATCCATATTTTATTCTATCTGATAGTGGTAAGTGTTTACATTTATATATATATATATATATATATATATATATATATATATATATATAGATATATATATATACATATATATATATGTATATAAAGATGTAGATTCACACACACACACACACACACATATATATATATATATATATATATATATATGAATTTATAAATTTATATTAGTGTGTGTGAAAAAAGGTATTGCGCACGTTTGGATATAATTTGAAGTATAAGCTGAAAAAATATATAAATATAATAATTCATATGCATAACTCAATGCAATTCATATGAAAATGGCAGAATTTGGCATAAATATGGTATTTTCTTATAATCAGTTCAGCTGAACATTGTCTTCTTGCCTCTCCTTGAGATATATTTAGCTTTTAAGTAGCAATGTTCATGAAAAAATATATAACTTGCTTTAGGAAACCAAATGTTAGCAAAAAGTATAACCGGAAATAAAATTCTTTCTGTCACAAAATCAACCTTCTGTAACGCGCAAAAACCAGTTTCTCTCTCTCTCTCTCTCTCTCCCTCTCTCTCTCTCTCTCTCTCTCTCTCTCTCTCTCTCTCTCTCTCTCTCTGAGAATTTAATATTTATTTTTTCGTATCACTACTAGCATGATGACTATAGAAAAGGCACTAGAGTAAATAATGTTGTCTAAAGATCTTAAACATATACACACACACATTTTAAATATTTTTATTTTTTGTATGGACCTTATAGGTAGTTACTCTTCATAGTAGGGCTACAGAGAACATGTATATATTACTAAACGTAAGTGTATGTACGAAGGTCATAATATGCAGTTTATTAAGTTTGATGATTATGTGATGTAGATACTTATAATTGTGGTGATACGGAACAAATACATACTAGACAGATATCATAAATAAAATATGCATATTCTATTGGGATTCTGTATTTTTCATTATATAAAGCATTTATAAAACTAAACTGCTCTATACAGTATAACGTGCCCATAAACACACGCACACATCCACACACACACATATATATATATATATATATATATATATATATATATATATATATATATATATCCATACATATGTACACACACACACACATATATATATATATATATATATATATATATATATATTTATATATAAATATATATATATAATGTATTGTATAAATATGAGTATATATGTATATATACATATATGTATATATATATATAAATATATATATATATATATATATATATATATATATATATATATGTGTGTGTGTGTGTATACATATATACAGTATATATATATACATATATATATATATATATATATATATATATATATATATATATATGTGTGTGTGTGTGTGTGTGTGTGTATTTTTGGGCATGTTTAATGTATCAAGTCTGTGTTACTAAATCTCTTCCCTTCATAGTATTAATAGATTAAGCAATTGCCATCAAATACTGATGTGTTTGTTGCGATCAACATCCCAAGACAAAATTTGTGCAATCCCGCATGTTGCAAGTTTCATCAATTCCTTTGAAGCTTTGACCTTGAGAATGACAAAGGCATGCAGGATGGGAAAGATCACCACATCTACTGCCATATTTGGTGTGTATCTGTATGTATATACAATTATGATTATATGTATATACAGTATATATATATATATATATATATATATATATATATATACATACACATATACATTTACAACATCAATATACAGTCATTTCTAGTTCACTGCGGGACAAAGGCCTTGGACATATTTTTGTTCATATTTAGGATTCGGCCATTTTCATCTCCACGCTGGCCACTGCGGATATGTGACGGTGGGAGACTTTAGTCTGATTGCTCACAGCAAACTAAGCTAGTATGGGTATCCCTGAATAGTACAGCTTCGCTGATCATGGCGATACACAAACCCGTTTACCACGTTAAGATATCCCCACTCAGGAAGGGATAAATTTATATATTCCTGTGTGTCTATATATATATATATATATATATATATATATACATATATATATATATATATATATATATATATATAATATATATATATATACACATACATACTGTACATATATACATACATAATGTATGTGTATGTATGTACAGTATAAACTTATATTAATATGCGTATTGGTGCATATAGGCTACACACATATATAATTAAATGTATATATATATATATATATATATATATATATATATGCATGTATAACATTTTATGCAGTTTGTAAATATATATTTATGCATACTTATATTTATACATGTGTATATATATTTAGATGCATAGGCCTAAGTTATTTACACGTGTATATATATATATATATATATATATATATATATATATATATATATATATATATATTTATATAAATATTTATATATCTACAATATATGTATATTCCTATATTTCTGTGTTCGTACTTTACATAGCCTAGTGTGTATATATACAGTATGTATATATATATATATATATATATATATATATATATATATATATATATATATATACATACACACTAGGCTATATAAAGTATATATATATATATATATATATATATATATATATATATATTCATATATGTATATATACATATATATACACACAGTACATATTTATCATCATCAAAAGCATCAGCCGTTCCTATTCCCCTGCATAACAAAGGTCTCAGACATGTTCTTCCACTTGCGTCTGTATGTGGTCGTTTATGCTGGTCCACACCCACAAACCTTCTTAGTTCGTCAATCCATTGTCTTCACTTCCTTCCCCTGCGTC
>NC_090755.1:31123324-31130824 GCF_036898095.1 Palaemon carinicauda | reverse complement strand
TATATACATATATATATATATATACATGTATATATATATACATATATATATATATATATATATATATATATACATATATATATATACATATATATATATATATATATATATATATATGTGTGTGTGTGTATATGTATATACATGTATGAACATATATGTATATATAAATATGTATATACTATATATATATATATATATGTATATATATATATTCTAACAAAACTTGTCTACATGAAAGTATATTTCATTCACATATTTCTTTTTTTTTTGTGTGTGTATTTAAGAGATATAGGCTATGGCCAGCTCATAAGGTGGGTCCCACTCATGTAGGATTGAATATATGTATGTAAATTACATGAGACTGTCATCATTCATTCAGTTGTATTTCCATTCAGTTCCGGATATGTAAGTTTACGTCATTTTGAAAAATTAAATTTTTATTTCACGTCATTTGGTTACGAAGTCTTATGTAGCGTTGTTAAAAGGTATGCTGTATGACACACATGCTAGGGATTGCATTATGTTTTCACGTGGTTGGAAAATGCATCAAGATTCTAGACTAAAAATTATTCTTTTTTTACTAATCTTATGAGAGGAGGTGGGCGGAGTTCGCTGAAAGAGTTGCCTCGCCAAACAATGATAGTACCCCTTCTTCAAATTGCTAAGTTGGCAAACTAACGCCACTAGAGCCATGCCCCACGCTATGAGAATGATTTACTAGAAGTTTCTAGAGGGAATTAAGATGATATATATGAGGCCTAACAATGCATAGGAACCAGAAATCAGGCCTGGTCCTTTGAAAGAGCCAATGTCCGCCAGTCCTCTCTCCAGCCACTATGTATCTCCTCTCCAACGTGCATAGTGTTTCCTCTCAAAAGTGAATAGTGATTTCTCTCCATCGTATACCTTGTATAGTGTTGTTCAAACGTTGGTGATATTATTGTGTGTTTAATGCAAAAGTGAAGTGTGTTGAAGTAAGTAAATTTATATTGTAAAGTTTTTGTGACTGGCCCTGTGTAATTAGGTTAAACAGTGAAGTGTATTTATTTTTGCTTAACCATTCTGCAACCTTCTGTGAGCCCAAAGGACATAAATAGTAACAGTTACGTATATGTAAGTGTAAATTTGGTTCATTTTATATAGTGTTAAAGTGTCAACTTTTTCATTAATTGTCAAAATTAAATATTTCCATAAATCAATTTCTAGTGAAACAAGTGATTGTACAATTTTTTTTTCAAAGTATCATTTTTTTCTTAGTCTAGGGTCTAGTTCAGATTTAATATTTCGAGTAATTTATTTTTGGTGTTATTATTTTTTAATTGTTATTTTCTTTTGATAGAATATATTTATTTTTGTAAAGTGCTATTATTTTGATCACCAATACTTACTCCAGTGCTTTGCTCGTATCCCCTGACTAAGAACCGAAGTAAGACGTTGATTTAAGAATAGTTCACGTTAAAAGTAAAGTAATGACCCAGTTTACTTTTGAGAGCAAAGTAAAGAGACCTTTTAGATATTCAGTGTTCATATATATTATTGTCTGGAGTTGAGTATTATTCCTAGAGCTTGGAGGTTTTCTATTATGTATTAAATTATGTAATATAAATCAGGTGAGTTTTGGAGCTCGGGAATTTACGTAATTTGCTAGTTGTAATATATATATATATATATATATATATGGCATGTATGTATGTATGTACGTATAAAAAATCATTAGTCTCTTACTGTAGGTGGAACTAGATGAAATGCAAGGCCTATTTCATTAGCCTCTACCTATATTAACCAGCTAAACTTATTTACTCACATTTGCTGGTTATGATTAATGATTTCCCAAACTAATTTTTCAAATAAAAACAATGAAGGAAATCGAACAGCGTTAAAGGATTAAGAAACCATGGACGCTGTCTGAACAAGGTCTGTACATCGGAAGAGAAATCGTATTTTCCTGAGTGAAAACGCGTAGCAGAAAGTGAAAATATCACCTCTTGTGGCCTAAGGTAATATGCTGAGAGAGAGAGAGAGAGAGAGAGAGAGAGAGAGAGAGAGAGAGAGAGAGAGTCTTGGAAAGAAAGGGAAAATCTATTATTGTTATAAAAGAAAACTACTCAAAGACGGATTAGAGGATGAGCATTATAGATAGGCTTGCTGTGAATCGGTTTTTTATTCTATTGCAATAAATTCCTCTCTCTCTCTCTCTCTCTCTCTCTCTCACACAAAAATACGTTAGTCTATATATATATATATATATATATATATGTGTGTGTGTGTGTGTGTGTGTTAGCATGTCGTAACCACACGTAGCTGACTAAACATGCTTTAACGAACAAACAGAATTACACAAGCCATATGCTACATCTCCATCACCAACATTATACTTGGTTCTGGTTGGTTTGCCAGGCGAAGAAGTTGTTTTGACTTGGAGAGAGAGAGAGAGAGAGGAGAGAGAGAGAGAGAGAGAGAGAGACGAAAGCAGGAAAAACACGTATTCAAGGTAAAAAGGTTTCAATGCCAGTCATCAGCGCGATCCCTCGACCAGAACCAAGGTCAGGGATGTGCATGTCTCATTTCTCATAATTATATTAGGAGGTGATGAACATAGAAAGACAGAGACCAAGCATATTTTGTTTATCCTAAGAACTATAAAAAAAAAAAGACCGATATTGTCTCCTCGTGAATTTGATTTTTTTTCACAGTTACTCCTCTCCGCCTTGCTTTATAGAATGAATAATAGAAAATGCACGGGATTAATACATGTTATTCGTCGTTTAGGCTAATGTTCATGTTTCTGTAATGTAGGCCTTACAAGGGTGGAGGGTCAAATTAAATTTATAGCAATCTGTGTTTTTCCTAACGATACAAATCTAGAGTTCTTTATTAGGGGAATATACTTTCGGTGAGGCTGGAAGACAAGCCATAAGACTTTTAGCGAGGTGTAACTACTCCATCACACACACACACACACGTGTTGTCTCATCACTTTAGATTGCAGGCAGGATTTGCAGGGGGTAGGTGTTGGCCGGCCAAAGTAAGGGAAATCCTATGATGATGATGATGATTATTATTATTATTAATAAGACTACTACTACTACTACTACCACTACTACTACTACTACTACTTTTAATAGTAATAAGCCTCTGGGCTTACGGCATTCTGTTTTCTAACTGGGGTTGTTGCTCGACTATAACATGTACTGTATATCAAACCGTTTCTGCTATATATTATTAGATTCTGTTGGACGAATTACAACCAGCCAGTATGCTTACCAAGGTATGCCTTAACCGTGGTACCCATGTTGGGCTTTTGAACTCGCTGAACTCACGAATTAAGTCTTGTAACTCGCAAGACAGGGCTCGAGTTTGGACTCCCACCCTTATGGACCCCGTCACTCCGTGTATTGTGGAATTTCTGGTGTTCTGGGATCTGGGTGCTCCTCCGGGTCCTCCCTTACGAAGTTACTATTTCAAATGTTGATGCTAAACTGGGCCACACTAAATGGTGTCGTTCAATGCAAGCTTGTGTATGTTTGGTAAATTTTCGCAAATAGATTTGTCAATTAACTAACATCTCCAATTGAATTTTTTTTTTCATTAATTTTACTTCATGGTAATGCACTGGACACCGGACAGTCCAACTATAACAACTCTATTTCAAGGTCACTATTAACTATGATGATCCTTATTTTAGTCAATGGTTGATTCCATTTGTTGAGCACTATTTGTTTTTCTGTTTAGTATTCGTCTTTCCATGGTATAACTGCTATGGAAAAGTTCCGTCTCCACTTAGAATGGTTGGCTTTATATAGAGCTAAGTTTTTGCAAGCAAAGTCTCATGCTCACAAAAGAACAGCCCTATCACACGGATCAAGGAATGTCAGTTTAAAAGTAAGCTGTGGCAGCGTCCATAATTGCAGTTGTATTATATTTAGCAAGTTAAACAGTAAACTTTGCTTTTTCTATTTTTCTGACTGAAAAAAAAACATTTGCTCTTGATATCAGAAGGGTTTTGTAATTTAACGTTTATTTACTTTTAAATTTTATCACAACTTAACATTATAATTGATATCTTACTTCGCTAGAAGTATGTCAGAAATAATTTAACACCTGAAATGTTTAATCTAGGGTAAGCATATTGTCGGTATTTATCGATTGCATGGTGTAGACCAAAGACCCTTGACTGTCTTTGGTGTAGACTGATAACCATACGGTGCTGTCATCTGGTGGTTGAGTAGCGAACTCCTCAGTGTGTAGTAAGTGGGCGGTGCGTGCAGGTTGACGTCACAACAAGAATCGATATAAAGGCCGTAAGAAGGATTTAGGATGTCACAGTCACCCACTAAGAAGAGCAAGATGGCCACGTCCCTCGACCAGTTGAAGGAAATGACCGTGGTGGTCGCAGATACAGGAGATTTCGAGGGTGAGTGTCTTAAAATTGAAGTGAATCGAACCGGCACCTGCTTCATGCCACCTGTGTGCCGTGGTATCAGTGACATCATCGGGCCCGACGCCGGGTATGGCAGAGTTCGGGTTTTTCTGATTTTTGTTGTTGCGGAATGTGAATGTCCGATCACTTGAAAATTCAGCTCGACTTGGCATTCAATATTAATGAGTTACGTGGTATTAAGTTTGTCATGCAATTCGTTATGCAACTAAAGAGAAAGTTGTTACAAACAATAACTGAAAGCTCGTGCACCATTTCAAAATTAGCATGTTCTATTGCGAAATTTATGTATGAAATTTGAATCGTGTAACAAAATTTAAATCTATAAAATCTTATGATTCGCTTTAAAGCTTATTATGAAGAAACAACTTACGTCATCATGATTTATCGTTTAATATAGGAAAGTTGGACGTGCCTTCGATGGAACGGTTTGAATTATAACTCGAGAGATTGTCCTAAACCTTTATGTAATTCTATTGTATTGTAAATCTCTCTCTCTCTCTCTCTCTCTCTCTCTCTCTCTCTCTCTCTCTCTCTCTCTCTCTCTCTCTCTCTCTCAGCTTAGTAAAAGCAATGTAATATAATTGAATAGATTAACACCACAAGTAAAATAAAATACTGTCGACATATCCATACGTATATTCACCCTCACCTTAGAAATGCACATGTCGGAAACTCGATAGTTAATTTAAAGACATTAAATGGGTAGGTGCCCCTGTTGCTGAGTGTTTGAGGCTAAGAACAATTTGTGAACCAAAGTACAAAGATGAGCTGCGCATTGTACAGCTGCTATGATACCTGCTTCGACAAAGTATATCTTCCATATAGGTATACACTATGCTAAAAAGAAAAAAAAATCGGCGTCATCTCTTGACGGGTAGAGGCCAGCGAAAATAACCCTTGGTCAGTGTCACATTCAAACTGTAACGGGGCCGCACTTTGGGTGAAACCTTGTGTAGACTAATTCTTTATTAGTCTTTGTATCTATCTTTCTTGAAGTATTGATGGCTACACATTCAAACCCCCAAACCTCCCTTCATGCTAACTAGAATTATATGTTAACTTGACCAATTGGAAAAGTTCTCTATTCTTTCAACATGACCACACCATTTCAAAGCACACTGGATTTTATTTTATTTATACCAACATTTATACCAGTTTTTAATTACACTTCTCACCATAGTTATGAATACTGTTTTATCTGTAAATATCATCTATTCCACGCCACATTCTTTAAATGTGTTTTTCAACTCCTTGAAATGAAGACTAGCCAACTTTCTATTCTCATGTTGATGAATCGAAGATGATGATCTGGTAAACTTTTGCTTTATCTCTGAAGAAACATTGTCAGCATTTCATTACACCCCCACCACAGTGGGTGGTTAATCGCAATCTTGCACCAACAACACGTTTTGAAGACTGTTCCACTCTGTCTATCCAGTTGTTTTAAAGTCTCCTTTTCCTTTCCATGAATATCGCCAAATTATGCATTATTTTTACTAGATAAGAGTGAAAGTCTTGCCAAATGACAATGCAATCTGAACTAATCACTTATTACCAGTCCCATGCAATATACCACCCCCATTGTCACATTTTATAATTTTGTATATTATGCCAAGAGTTTAAGCTTGATCGTTTTTATTTATTTGTTGTACATATGACATCCATAGTATCCTTCCACATTCTTGGATTGGCTCTGCTATTCCATCATACATTAAATCTTTAATCCCCCAAAAAGAAGAAACTTTAATGATTTAGTTTCTCACAGCTTGTCATCAAACTGTAAAGTTTCTTTTTTTTTTCCCACAAATTGCATGTGCAGATCAATTCCTTTCATTCTTTGAGCAATAGCAATCATTATTGTATTAATGTAATTTTTTTTTTTGGGGGGGGGGGCGGTGAATTTGTGGGGGCCGGTGAATTTGTACGTTTATTACAAACTTAATTAGTAGGTAGTTTTAAAGTACTATGTGTTTATAGAATTCTATATTATTGGATGTTAATGATTACTGATTTTTTTACTGACTTTAGCTTTACAGTATATTGCAATTTTCAAATAGAAAAGACGAAAGTAGCAAGATGATGATAGCGTTTTTCATCATACTACTTTGAAATGTACTGTATTAACTATTGAATATTCAGTTGAACTACTCAGTGTTGTGGACAGTAAATTTTATTTCTTCCAAACCCATTTATATTTAGTAGTAGTCAAAATTTTTCAACCTATATTTTTGCTACACAGTATACCATACAATGTGCATGGTGACATCTGTAAGCACATTTTTTTTTAAAGTACCTTACTCAATTGTAATGAATGTTTAATTTGGAACATTATGGTGAAATTGTTTCAATGGAGGTTGATTGTTACTCAATGCAGTAGTTTACCAAATTCGTGGTCTTGGAAAATAGGATTCAATATACCATTAGTCATTATTGGGTTTTTGGGGAAAGTTCAAATAATGCCTTTTTTTTTAAAATGCAAATCTCTAATTCATGAAATTTTTGTGCATCAGTGATTTTTAACTTACAATTACTGTACTTAATTCAGAAATATTTGATGCATTTTATCATTGGTAGATACTACCGTAAAGATCAAACAATCGAATTAATGGTATAAAACTTGGAAAAAAAAATGGTTACCTAACATGTGTCTGTAAGAGATATTGGTTTTGGTTTTAAGTGTTTTTGTTTTACCATTGCAGCCATGAAGAAGTATAAGCCAACAGATGCCACCACCAACCCCTCATTGATCCTCCAGGCTGCTACCATGGCTCAGTATGCTCCTTTAATTGACCAGGCAATTGAATATGGAAAAGAGAATGGAAGGTGAGGTTGACCATTGTTTATTTGATATTATTCAGAATTAGCGATGGTATCACAAATTCAAGATCATTGTTTTTAATTGAATTAAATGTCCAATTTTATATTAAAACTATGTATAAATATCAAAGTATTCTTGGATATGGTTAATACTTCCCGCCTTATATTAGTTTTCCTTCATCGTAATTACCTTGTACAGAATGTGGATAGCTATGTTGGCCTACTGGTTGACTGGTGTTCCT
>NC_090755.1:31048324-31118324 GCF_036898095.1 Palaemon carinicauda | reverse complement strand
ATGTAGGCCTGGGTCTTCCAACTCTTTTAGTGCCTTGTAGAGTCCAGTTGAAAGTTTGGTGAACTAATCTCTTGGAGTGTGAAGAGCATGCCAAAACCATCTTCATCTCCCCCTCACCATGATCTCGTCCACATTTGCCACTAGAGTAATTTCTCTTATAGTTTCAGTTCTAATCCTGTCCTGCCATTCAATTCCCAATATTCTTCTGAGGGCTTTGGTCTCAAATCGTCAAACTCTTATCGTTTCATTGTCATACCACAACATTTGTCCATACAGTAACACCAATCTCGCTAAACTGATGTAGCGTGATTTTTAAGTGTAATTTCAGGCGATTGATTTCCAAATTTTACTTAACCTAGCCATTGTCTGATTTGATTTTTTAAATCTCATTAAACTCAAATTCTAAAGATCCTGTATTAGAGATCATAGTTCCTAAATATTTAAATGATTCATCTCATTAATCCTTACTCCTTCCAATGATACTTAATCTTCCATTACATATTCCCTTACCATCTGTCTTTCTTCTATTTATCTTGAGCCCAACCCCATGTGATATTTTATGCATTCTGGTAAGCAAATTTTGTAAGTCCTTTGGTGTTTTGCTAATAAGGACAGCATCATCAGCATACTCTACGTTAGTTACTTTCTTATTGCCAATCCAGTCCAATCCTTCTCCATGATGCCCAACTGTTCTCTGTATTACGAAATCCAAGAGGAGGATAAACAACATAGGTGACCACACACTCCCTTGGAGTACTCCTTTGTTTACTGGAAATTAATGTGATAGGACTCCACTAACATTAACTTTGCACTTGCTATGGTCATGAACATATTTACATATTTAAGAGGAACTTTATAATAATGTAGGACTCTCCATAATTTTGCCGGTGCATGCTATCAAAGGGTTTTTTCATAGTCCACAAATGCCATCAAAAGTGGATTTTTATACTAGACACATTGCTATACCACATGTCTTAAGATGAAAATTTGCTCAGGACAACTTCTACATTTTCTAAATCCTGCTTGTTACATTACTACTTGAATTATTTTCATTATTTTTATACATGCGTAGAGCCACATTACAATAAAAAGTACCTGTAGATTGACTCTTTGAATGTACAATTCTCAGTCTCGGTTCACTTGAGTGATCTGGAATAAGATGTTTAGGGAAGCTCTGGTGCCTGTGTGGAATAATAAGATCTCAAATAAAATTGGTTGAACTACATTGGTTCAATAATTGTTTCTGGTAAGAATGTTGCTTTGCATAAGGTACTGGCAGTATGATTTATGTCCTTGATGATAAAGATAATGCCTGTTCTGATATTGTTCAACTTCCCTCTCTCAAAATAAAGTAAGCTATAATTGAATGAATTTGTTTATTTCTAGCGATTCTACAGCACAGGTGGCAGCAGCAATGGATAAGCTCTTTGTGCTATTTGGCTGTGAGATTCTCAAGATAGTTCCTGGTCGAGTCAGCATTGAAGTTGATGCCAGGTTGAGCTTCGACAAGGAAGCAAGTATCGCCAAGGCCAAGAAGTTCATTTCAATGTTTGAATCTGAAGGCATTGATAAAGAAAGGATCCTTATAAAACTGGCTTCAACTTGGGAAGGCATTCAGGCTGCCAAGTAAGTAAAGAAAGGCTATTCAGTTTTCCATATTAGAAAATTGTCGTTAAAGAGTAGGCAGACTTAGAATAGATTCTTGGTTGATGAAATGCTTCTTTCAAGTTTATCCATATAAAAGTAGAAATAAGGAAATTTACTCATTAAAAAAATGTGTGACTGGGTACAAGGCCTAGAAGTAATGACATTCAAGTTTGTTGGATTTTTAAGTACTGTATATAATAGTGAAAACTTGAATAAATTCTCCATTCTTGCTTCAGCAGTGTTATATTTTAAGCCATGAGGAGATTAGTGCTACTTGAGGCACTGCTGCTATAACTGAAAGGGTCTTTGCAGTGGACCATTTTCTGCTAACTACACACACTTTTAGCTGCTGTCTAACTAGTTTTAACTATACAGTACTTCTTCATGCAACTTTCAGATTTTTCTCTCAGGTGGACCTTGACACTACTGTAAATGGCCTCCCAACAATTTTTTTTAAAGGTGGATTAAATATTCTGTAAAAAAAAGATAGGGATCAGATGTAACTGAAATCTCTCTCTCTCTCTCTCTCTCTCTCTCTCTCTCTCTCTCTCTCTCTCTCTCTCTCTCTCTCTCTCTCTCTCTCTCTCATATTTATATATATATATATATATATATATATATATATATATATATATATATATATATATATATATATATATATGTTAGAAAATGGTATAGTTGGTGCCAGTGCTGCTGACATGTAGAAATTTGTGTGAAACCCATGAGGAGGACAAAGCTGAAGAGACAGCAAATAAAGAATGGACTTGCACAATTTGCAAAGTGCACTGCAAGTAAATGATTACCATTCGGATACTATTCTGTATTTTTGTGTTAACTAATACAGTATGGGGAATTATTTTTAGGAAATGCTTGTACTTAGATTATCATTGAATGCTGTACTTAAATTTTTACATAATCCAGTTGACATAAAAATAAACTTAACTTGGGAAGTGAAAATTTTGCACTTTTGAAACTTTCAAGATAAACTTTAGTATATGTCGGTAAATGTTACTGTATAGATAAAACTTTTTTTTTTATCATTTCAGAGTTCTTGAGGAAGAGCATGGCATTCATTGCAACTTGACATTATTATTTGGATTCGCACAGGCAGTTGCTTGTGCTGAGGCTGGCGTAACATTGATCTCTCCTTTCGTTGGTCGAATCTTGGACTGGTATGTACTGTAGTGTGAATTTTATAACTTTTAAAGGGTTAGATATTCTGTAGTATATTTTAGGTGTACTTTATTTATATGCTACTAGTTCCTAGAAAATTTATTTAGTAAAGGCAGTTAATCCCTTTTTCTATTTTATAGATTACATTTACAGTTTATTCTAATGCAGATACAAACTTCGAACACCTTTAAATGGGTTACTCCTAGTCTCGTTTTCTGTGTCCAGGCAATCAAAATAAAAAGGGTTTAATTGCATAACATGGTTGCAAGGCAACCCCAATGCATGACGGAACGTGGCATCATCTAATGACACACTCCACTACCCTTCTGATTGTCACCTTAAGAGGATGTATCCCTTCCTCTCTCTACGATGTATACATCCGTATTCAGCATGCACACCCTTATAGTGCTTGCTGCTTGTGCCTTGTCTGTTCTTTTTTTTTTATTATTTTTCTTAGTCACTTGCATTACTGTGATTATCTGTGAGCTAAGAGTGATTGCAATTATGGCTAGTAAGCTTAATATGCGTCCATGCCTCGGCAATGATGGGCTTCTTGTGGCACCTTCATGAGTCTTGTTTGCTCCCTGGCAGGAGAGGGTCAATGGAATTGCCATGCGATTACAGTCAGTGGTGCATTGCCTCTCACTTCACGGCTGTAGACCATCCAGCATCTCCTCTGAAAGAAAGGCTTTCAGGACCAACTGCAAAATTACTTTCCAGATATCTCTGAAAGTCGTCCGCAGCAGTCTACCAGGCCATGTGGAAAATATTCTGTGATTGGTGTCATAGAGGGAATATTGCTCCACTGAAGGCTGCTATTCCCCTGATTGCTGATTTTTTCATTTTGATCTTTCCTCTTCATGGGAGCCATCAGCTCTCATTAGGGATTTCAAGCGGACTTTCCTTCCGCGAGAACTCGAACCTAAGGTACTGTACAGTACTTAAGTGTTTGAAGAAAGCCCCGTACAAACTTATGTATAAAGCCTTGGATAGGAACCTTACCCTAAAGACCATCTTTCTCCTTGTCATTGCTTCAGCTAAGAGAGTATGTGAACTACATGGTCTGTCTTATCTTATGTCACATTCCAGAAGGTGGAAAGAATAATCCCTATCATTTGTTCCCATATGTGTGGCCAAAACCCATAATCTTGTAGAAAACGATATCAGATTTAACTTTCACTGCCTTCTCTCTCGAAGAGGCAACAGATGACCCGAATAATATTTTACTGTCCCATGCGAGCAATTGAAAAAATATTTAATGGGAGACATACCCAAGGCCTAGAATTTCCAATTTGTTCGTGAGCACGGGTCACTCCAAAAGTTAAATATCCAAAAATGCAGTTTCCTTTTGGTTAAGAGAAACTATCATGAGAGCTAATAAATCCTTGGGAAGCATTGCCAGGGGTCCCCAATAGAGCACATGATATCCTTGGTTTTGCTGCAACCCTAACATTCTGCAAAAACTACTCTGTAGCACAAGTCCTCAAAACTGACATATGGAAGAGACAGAACACTTTTAGGGATTGGACCTTTACCATAGTGATTGTACTTATAGGTCCTTGGACACTTTCTCTCTAGGCCTTATTGTTGCAGCGCAACGAACTATATAATCTTACGCTCTTAAGGGACATGTAACTGTTTTTATCAAGGCATCAGTTATTCTTTGCATTATGAAACTTGGATCAAGGTGGATGTTGATCACAGATGGATGTGAAGCCTTCACTTGGAATTCACCCTAATGCACGTAAGAATGTCATGTTTTTTCAGTTATCTTTGATGTATTAAATTTATTCGTTATGTGACTGTTCTTATAGCTTCACCCTGGCTTAAGACTAAACCTTTTGGATTGAACTGTACAGCCCTGCCTCTTTACAAGTCAGCTATACAATTCCAATTTAATCCACTTCTGACCTTTTGCTCTTACCTATAAGTAATTGTATCTATCATGGAAGAAGGGCATACCTCTTAATGGAGACTCTCCCCCCACTTAAGGAAGACTCCCATTTAAATGACAAAGTTTGTAGCTACTTATTTTTAAAACCATTTTTATTTTTCCTAGCTATATAAACCAGTCATTTAATCAAAAGTCCCACATCAACTGCCCCACAAGTCTTTGACCAAAAGAGAGTAAAGGGTGTTATGTGACGGTGCCCCACACTGCCGTGCACTGGGGTTACCTAGCAACTGTATTATGATGCAATCGAACCCTCTTTCTTTTGATAGTCTAGTCGTAGAAAACAAGACTAGGAATAACCCACTTAAATGACTCGGCGTTGTTATTTAGGAAAAATAGTTTGTTCCATCTCTATACAAACCCTTGATATTTATAGGGATATTTTCGGTGTAGCGGGAGTACGAGCCATAAGACTTTTAGTGTTGGATAACCACAATGCTGTATAGGGTTTGCCCCCTTCTGCCATGTGACTGGGATAAACCTACTATGTTCAGTATCAAATACCTACCCCCTTTAAGGAGTCTCTCCCTATGAAGAAGTGTAAGTTGTTTCCTTGAGGGTACACATTTCAGATCCATAAGGAGGGTTTCATTTTTTATGGAATACTACAACCGCAGTCTTGAAATAAATCTCTTGATAAACCATTTTCCTATTGTTAGTGTCTAAATGAATGACCAGCAAGAACTCAGGCTTTGGGATATTCCCTCAACCTTTCCTAGCTAAACCAGTAGGGAACTTACCAAGGTAGGTTTTAGTATCCAATCTAATTTCATTGAAAAAACATCCATATTAATGACAAGTTGTTTGTACTTGAGGAAAAATAAGAATCTAAAATTTTAAATTTTTATTCTAATGCCATGGGCATATTAAACTTTTTGTCCTGTTCTCTGGTTTTACATATTTTAAACCCAGAACTATTGTCAACCTAAATAATTTGGAAATTTCAATTTCTTGCTATCTTTAAAGTTGGTTTTTCTTGTTTGGACCAAACTTGGGGTAGGTAAGGTCTTTAAATTGCCTGTAAATTTTCACTGTTTGGGTTATATCAAATTATTATTGAAAAAGTAGCATTGGTCTGCAAAATCTTCCCAGTTTTTGAGACTTAGATTGGATTATTTTATGACTGGTATTGTCATTATGAATGAAGCAGACTGATTTAGATTATTTTATGATTGATACTAGTTTAGATTGCTATTCTGGATATCACTTTTATTTTATAGGTATGTAGCAAACACTAATAAGAAGACCTACGAACCTCATGAGGACCCAGGAGTCGAAAGTGTTACCCGTATTTACAATTATTACAAGAAGTTCGGTTACAAGACTGTAGTTATGGGAGCATCCTTCAGGAATGATGGTATGTCTCGATAATTACCGGTGTGAGATTGTCATGGAAATTTATGTAAATATTTATTATTTTAATTATACAAAATATTTTTCTGGTAATAATGTACTTTACAGTATAAGGGGGCCAGTGAATTTAAGTTATATAATAACTTCATTAGAGATAATTTTCATTTTTTTTTGTTTGAAGGTGCTATCAAATACAGTATACCAATGGCATTTTATTTTTTTTAGAAGTGACTAATGTAAATTATTGCAAATTGCAGGAGAAATTCGTGAGCTCGGTGGTTGTGATCTTTTGACCATTGGACCTAAGTTTTTGGAACAGTTGCAGAATTCAACTGAACCAATCACCCAGAACCTCTCAGAAGCCAATGGTAAGTTGTTGGATGTGAAAAAAAGGATTATCTCTGTAATGTGGAAATTTGTTTTTGAATTATGGTGGCTAGCGTGAGAGATTGATCAATTATGAAGAAAAGCACTTGCACCTAGAAACAATCAAAGCTAACGAGGGACTCAACCGAGTTCGGCTGGTACTGCTAGGGTGCGACGGCCCACCCTACCTCGTTAGCCACCACAGATGAAGCTTCATAAGCTGAATCCCCTACTGCTGCTACTTCCGCGGTCATCCCAGGTGACCGGAGGAAGCAGCAGGGCCTACCGGAACTACGTCACAATCGCTCTCCATTCATTCCTCTTTCTAGCACGCTCTCTCGCATCTATTCTTCTATCACCCAGAGCTTTGTTCACTCAATCCATGCACTCAAACCTTGGCCTTCCTCTTGTACTTCTCCCGACAACTCTTGCATTCGTCACCCTCTTTAGCAGACAGCCATTTTCCATTCTCTCAACATGGTCAAAGCACCTCAACACATTCATATCCACTCTAGCTGCTAAATAATTTCCTACACCCGTTCTCACCCTCACAACTTTGTTCCTAATCCTATCTACTTGAGATACACCAGCCATACTCTTGAGACACTTCATATCCAAACACATTCAATTTATGTCTCTCCAACACTTTCATTTCCCACAAATCCAATCCTTACATCACAGGTGGTACAATCACTTTCTCATACAGAACTCTCTTTACATTCATGTCTAACTCGCTTTTCTTTACCACTCCCTTCACTGCCCCCAACACTTAGTATCCTTCATTTACTCTGATGTACCTCTGCTTCCACTCCACCATTTACTGCAACATCAGAAACCAAATACTTAAACTCGTACATCTCATAACCTTACTCTTAACCACATTAACTCTCAACTTCTGTCTCTTACAAACCCTTCCAATTCTGTCCCTAATGAGCCAAGCTTCTCTTCCGAGTCTGCAACCAGTACAGTATCATCCACAAACAACAACTGATTCACCTCCCATTCACGATCATTCTCGTCTATCAGTTTCAATCCTCGTCCAAGCACTCGAGCATTCACACCTCTCACCACTCCATCAACATACAAGTTAACAACCATGGCGACATCACACATCCCTGTCTCAGCCCCACTCTCACTTGAAAGCAATTGCTCACTTTATTTCCTATCCTGACACATGCTTTACTATCTTCGTAGAAACTTTTCACTGCTTGCAACAACCTTCCACCAATTCTATATACAGTAACCCATCATATTCCTCATTGCTTCCCTATCAACTCTTATCACACGCTTTCTCCAGATCCATAAACGCAACAGACACCTTCTTACCTTTTGCTAAATATTTCTAGCATATCTGCCTAATTGTTAATTTTTCCGTAACCGAAATACAAACCACGCTATTTACATAGAGTATTACTTTCGGCGTAGCTGAAATGACGAGCCATTAGATTTTTAACGAGGGTTAACCCCCCCCCCCCCCCCCCGCTAGTTAGCAGGGGGGAGGGAAGGGGTAGCTTGCTACCGCTCCCGCTCACACACTGTGAGTTGTCTCACTTCACTTTTGGCTCGGACGAAGTACAGACGTTTCTGTTTTCGTCCTCGTTAATGACAGCCTTAATCTGTTTTTTGGCTTTTTCTAGTTCTGTGTGTTTGGAAGTTGGCCTCGACCGTTATCATCGCTATGCGCAAGTGCCCTGGACACTGGCCGCCCTTTTGGGACCTTCATGTCAGCGGAGGACACCGATCCTCACACCCTTTGCCCGCAGTGCCGAGGTCAACGGTGTGAGAGGGAGAATACTTGCAGTGAGTGTAGGAAGTGGTCTGCTTCCCAGTGGGAGAAGTTCGGCCGTCGGCGTAAGAAGAAGTCCTAGAGAGACCGTTCTCCTTCAGGGGTAACCTTGAAGAAGGAAGGCTCTAAGGACTCTCCTTCCGCCGCCCGAACCTCCTCCGAAGCTCCCACTCGATCGGTCTCTCGTGAGAGACCGCCAAGTGGTAGCGCAGGCCCTAGTGGTGTTTCCCGACCTCAGGGTGCAGGAGAGGGCGTTGCCTCCCTTAGCGTGGCAGCTCCCTCTTCTCCGGGGGAGGATATTTTGGATTTTAATGAATATGACCAAACTGTTTCTAATGATGATTTGTTCCAGCTTTGGGCTTCCTTTGGGCTTAAGGGCTTGCCCTCCAAGGAAGCCCTGTTTGACCTGATCCAGCTGGGGGCTGCGGTCAAACAGTTGCCGGTAATACCGGAGGTACTCCCTTCGGATATTGTCGACACTGTCTTGGCAGGGCCTTCCGACGGGTCTGGTCAAACCCTTGATGCTGCGCCTGTTGCAGACGTTGCTGAAGGCTCTACTCCCCCCTCCGAACATCCTTCGAGGGAGGAGGGGAGTCCCAAGGTCTCTCTGCGGGCCGGTCTCCCCCTCGGGGGAGCGCGCTGACAGAGACTCCTCTTCGGAGGACTGATGACTTGGACGCCCTTCCTCGAGGTCGAATTCGCCGTAAGGCCCGTCGGCCTCTCCGTAGCAGAGGACTTCCTTCTCCCTATAAGGGAGTTAGGAGGCGCCTCTTTGGGTCTTCCTCTCCTGCTCCTCCCCCTGAGGAGGAGCCCCCCCGTCAGAAGCAGACCGTCGCAGTATCGTCCCTTGACCTCTCCGCAGATCGTTCACGATCTCCTACGCCTGCCAGACCTTCTGACCTGCCTTCTCCGTTCCTGGCTGCAGATGCGCTTTGGGCGCCTTCTCACCCTGTCATCCGACAGGCACCGATCCCTTCGGGGAAAAGGGACTCTACCCACGGTGTGGGTAAGTCCCTGGCGTGTCAGGGTTCCCCTGCGCGTTCGCGTGCAGTAGCGCACAAGCGCTCTCCAGAGTTACAGTCTTCGGACTTAACTCGCCAGCGCTCTCCTGCTCGCCAGCGCTCTCCTGCTCGGCAGCGATCACCTGCTCGCCAGCGCTCTCCTTCTCGCAGGTCTCCTGTGAAACAGCAGCGCCCTCATGTTCCTGATGTGCTCAAGGCGCACCTTCGTTCTTCTGAGCGCCCTCGTTCTCCTGTGCGCAGCCGCGCTACTACGCAGCCTGTTCCTGATGTGCGCCCAGCGCGCCAACGATCGCCAGATCTGGACTTAGGCAAGGGTTCCATCCCGTTGCCTCGCCCTCGCGCCCCTGCGCGCCCTTCTGCTCTTGCACAACAGCGCACGCGCTCTCCGGAGCGCCCATCTAGAGCTCCTGTACGCGAGCGTTCGTCTCCTTCCATCTCTTCAGATGTGCGCAGTAACCTTACTACGCGTCAACGATTTCTTGCGCACCCACGCGATCTCTCGCCTGTGCGCAAACGCTCTCCTGAGTGTCAACGCCCTCTTAAAACTGATCGCCCCAGGTCTCCGACTCACCCGCGCGATAAATCGCCTGTGAGCAGTCGTTCGCCTGTCCGTGGTACGCGCCGTCGTTCTTTGGAGTCCGCGCGACATCGCTCGCCAACGCGCCAGCGCTCTCCGCCTGGCAAACGCTCGCCAAGTCGCTCGCGACATTACTCGCCCGAACATCATCGTTCTACGCGCCGCCAGCGGTCGCCTAGTTTTCAGCGCACCACTTCACCTACGCACCCACGCGCACCTTCACGTGCGCGCCAACGCATCCCTTCGCCTGCGCGCCCGCTCGCCAACGCATCCCTTTGCCTGCGCGCCCACGCGCCATCTCGTCCTCGCGCGAACGTGCCCATGCGCATTCTTCTCCACGCGGTAATGCGCCCGCGCACGATCCCTCGAATGCTATTTCGCGCGAGCGCCGCCGCGATCCCCATTCGCGCAGGGATCATCAGCGCGGCCAACTGATAGGGACGCGGACTTCCAGATCTCCCTCTGGATCGCCACTGCGCAAGTGTAGGATTACCTACCAGGATCAGGACCAGGAAGGATCTATGGAGAGGTCCATGCAACATTCTGTTTCTTCTTCTTTTCAGGCAGGCCCCGTGGTGTCCACTCCGAAGGGTCAGGAGATCCCCTTCCCTCCAGCAGGGATAACTGACACTGCGTCAGTTACCCGTCAGCCTTGGTTCAGTCACATAATGAACGCAGTGGTTCAGGCTGTGAAGCCTGCCCTCGTTGATTTGGGACTTGAACCAACGGAGACTCATCCCCGCTGAAGAGAAGGAGAGGAGTGGACTTCGTGGTGACATGTCCCCGGGAGAAGTTGACCCCCAAGAGGTCCGTCAGGAAGGCTCCTTCTCCTTCACGATCGGTTTCTCCTTCTCCCATGGACGGGGTTTTTCCGTCCTCAGGAGAGTCCAGCGAGGCAGGGGTGTCTCCCACGGCATCAATGGGAGGAACCCCTCTTCTTAGGAGAGTAACTTCTCGCGAGGAAGCTCCCTTCCGGGCCTCTTTGCTGGAGTCCTGTATTCCTCCTAGGAGGGAGCCCAAGGACTCCAAGACGATTCCTAAATAGTCATCCAGGATCCGTCCAGAGCCAACCAGACCCCTGGAGAACGTCCACGTGTCTCCCCAAGATGAGCCTTTGGGGACCGGAGACTTAGCTGCCAGTCCGCAAGGAGGAGACCAGTTTGAGTCAGAACATGCTTTCTGGCAGGTCCTAGGCTTGATGAGGCAACTCAACAAGTTTAAGGACCCGGAGACTGCCCCTCGTGAGGGCAAGGACACGGTGCTAGACCAAGTCTACGGCACCCAGAAACTCCCTAAGACCAGCGCAGCTTTGCCTTGGTCCAAAGGGGTGAAGGGGGCTAGGGACAGGGTCGAAGCCCAGCTCTCCGAGCTCGCCTCCTCCGGTCGTTTTTATGCCGGGCACAAACTCCTCCCGCCTCCTCGGGTACATGAGAGGAGGTACTTTGAGATCATGGGGGAGTCCAGTATGGCTCTTCCACTTCACCATTCTGTGGAAGAGCTGACCAGGGGAACTCCTCTCGAGAAGCTCTCCGCTCGGCAGGTGACTTTCTCAGCGTCGGAGATCCTGAGCCTAGAGAAGGTCGCGAAGAGTGCCATGCAGGCAACTTTGTGGCTGGACATTTGGCTGGGATCTCTGGGCATCCTATTGCGCTCTGAGGATCTGTCCAAGGAGAGCAATAGGAAGGCCTTGAAGACCTTCCTCCTCTCGGGCACTCGTTCGATCGAGTTCCTCGCTCACCAGGTTACTAACCTGTGGGCTAACTCGATCCTCAAGCGTCGTGACGCAGTGACCGAGAGGTTCCATCCGAAGGTCCCCGCCGTGAATGTCTGCAGGCTCAGGCACTCCTCCATCCCTGGGAGAGATCTGCTTGAGCCCAAGGAGATAGAACGAACAGCTGAGAGGTGGAGGAGATCGAATCAGGATTCTCTCCTCCAGAGGGCCCTTACATCTCAGCCCTACAAGCCTCCAGCGCCTCAACAGCAGCCTCGCAAGACACCGAAGCAGGCTCCGGCAGCTAAGACAGGGGTGTCTAAGCCGCAGCCCTTTCAAACCAAGGACAGAAGGCGCGGCAAGTCCTCTAGGGGAGGAAAGAATCCTAGGGGCAGCGGCCGAGGCAGCAAGCGCTAGGATCGGCAATCCCCCCGCGTGTCCACCTGTGAAGGGATGCCTAAAAAGTTGCGTGCACAGGTGGCAGCAACTTGGGGCCGATTCTTGGACGGTCTCCGTGATCGGCCAAGGTTATCGCATCCCATTCACGACATCTCCACCTCCTCTGACAGCGAATCCAGTGTCGCTGAACTCCTATACCATGGGATCGGCAAAGGGGTTAGCCCTTCGGGCAGAAGTCGAGACCATGCTCAAGAAGGATGCTCTCCAGGAGGTCAACGACGGCTCCCCAGGCTTCTTCAGTCGACTCTTTCTTGTAAAGAAGGCGTCTCGAGGCTGGAGACCGGTCATCGATCTCTCAGCCCTGAACAAGTTTGTCAAACAAACTTCGTTCAGCATGGAGACAGCGGACACGGTCAGACTTGCAGTGAGACCACAAGACTTCATGTGCACACTGGATATGAAGGACGCGTACTTCCAGATCCCAATCCACCCGTCTTCCAGGAAGTACTTGAGATTCAGCCTAGACAGCAAGATCTACCAGTTCAAGGTGCTGTGTTTCGGTCTCTCCACAGCACCTCAGGTGTTCACCAGAGTGTTCACACTGATTTCGTCGTGGGCGCACAGGAACGGCACACGTCTCCTCCGTTATCTGGACGACTGGCTGATCCTGGCAGACTCGGAGTCGACCCTTCTTCGACACCGGGACAGGCTTCTGGAGGTTTGCCAAGATCTGGGGATCATGGTAAATCTCGAGAAGTCCTCTCTGCTTCCGACGCAGCGACTGGTATATCTAGGCATGATATTAGACACCGATCTCCACAAAGCCTTTCCATCAGACGACAGGATAGCAAGGCTGAGGAGGGTCGCAGAACCTTTCCTCAGGCGGGAAGAGCTTCCAGCCCAATCATGGTTACGTCTACTAGGTCACCTATCCTCCCTGGCACGTCTAGTCCCGAACGGCCACCTCAGGATAAGATCCCTGCAATGGCGGTTAAAGTCTCGGTGGAATCAAGGCTCCGATTCTCCGGACTTTCTGGTTCCTATAGGATCCACGGAACTGACGGACCTTCGGTGGTGGCTGAACGACGTGAATCTTCGAAAGGGAGTGGATCTTCTCGTCCTCCCCCCGGATTTGACTCTGTTTTCGGACGCGTCAAAAGAAGGGTGGGGGGCCCACGTTCTGAACCAAAGAATCTCAAGCCTCTGGTCAGAATCAGAAAAGTACCTCCACATCAACCTGCTAGAAATGAAGGCCGTTTTCCTGGCCCTTCAACAGTTCCAACGGACTCTGGCGGGCCACAGCTATCCCATCTTGCAGTAGAGATTCTGAGATGGTCTGAAATCCACTCGATAACACTTTCGGCTCGCTTCATTCCTGGCAAGAGGAATGTGCTCGCCGACAGTCTGAGCAGAGCGATGCAGATAGTGAGTACCGAGTGGTCTTTGGATCCTCAGATAGCCAACAAAGTCCTGACTTTGTGGGGTTCCCCGACAGTAGATCTGTTCGCGACAGCCTTGAATTTCAAGCTGCCCCTGTACTGCTCTCCAGTTCCGGACCGCAAGGCTCTCTGGCAAGATGCTTTTCAGCAGAGGTGGGACAACATCGACTTTACGCCTTCCCACCATTCTGTCTGATGAGAAGGGTGCTCAACAAGACCAGACTATCGGTCAATCTCTCCATGACTCTAATAGCTCCGCTATGGCATCACGCGTAATGGTTCCCGGACCTTCTGCAGCTCCTGACGGAGCTTCCGAGAGAACTCCCCCCACGACACGAGCTACTCAGACAACCACACTGCAACATCTTCCACAAAGCCGTAGCGTCGCTTCGGCTTCACGCCTGGAGACTATCCAGCGTCTCCTTACGGAGAGAGGATTTTCGCAACAGGTTGCGGACAGGATGTCTCGCCACCTGCGCGAGTCCTCTATTGGAGTCTACCAGGCGAAGTGGAAAGTCTTCTGTGGTTGGTGTCGTGGGAGGGGTATCTCTCCACTCGATGCCTCTTATTCCAGCAATAGCGGAGTTCCTCGTGTATTTACGGGAGGAAATGCGCCTTTCGGTCTCGGCGGTGAAAGGCTATCGCTCACCCTTAAGCCTGGCTTTTAGGCTGAAAGGAGTGGACATTTCCTCTTCGTTAGAACTTTCCCTACTCATACGCAGCTATGAGCTTACCTGCCCTCGGTCAGAAGTAAGACCACCTCCTTGGAACGTGGTTCAGGTCCTCAGGGCTCAGAAGAGAGCTCCGATTGAACCATTACGCCAGGCGTCTGATCGCCACCTGTCTTGGAAGACGGCTTTCCTGCTCGCTTTGGCCTCGGCCAAGCGAGTCGGTGAACTTCATGGTCTTTCTTACGACGTCGCCCATTCAAGGGGATGGGGGGAGGTAACGTTCAGGTTCGTCCCTGAGTTTGTTGCCAAGACTCTGAACCTTGGGGGTGTCGGACCCTAGGTTTGACTCCTTCGGGGTAAAGAGTCTTCTTCTGTAACAAGTGACCCAGACCATCTGTTACTTTGCCCCGTGAGGAGTCTGAGGCGTTACTTGAAAAGAACAGCTGCAGTCCGTCCTCATGTGCAGGCGTTATTCGTGAGCACAGGAAGGACGAAGAGGAGGGTCACCAAGAACACCATCTCGGCCTGGATTCGGAAGGTTATTCAGCACGCCTTGAATCCTGACTCTCCTCCGTCACGTCACCCTAAAGCGCACGATGTCAGGGGCATCGCTACGTCCCTGGCCTTCAAGAGGAATTTCTCTGTGACGCAGGTCTTGCAAGCTGGGGTCTGGAAGCGTCAAATGACCTTCACAGCCCACTACCTGCAGGACGTGACCCACAGGAGCCTCGATACCTTCTCTATTGGCCCTGTGGTGGCTGCACAACAGCTGGTCTAACCTCAGGCTCCTTAATGGACAGGTAGCAGAAGGTTGAGGGCATTGTTACCCGGTTTTAGTCTGCGTGATTGAAAGAGTATGTCTGGCCCTTACTTCTTTCTTCATTCTCCCCTCCCTTGGGGAAAGCAGCATCCTGGTCTGCATAGCTGACCTCAACCTCTGCAGGTAAACCACGCTCCCTTGTGCTCCTAGTATTAGCTGTAATACTGTTTGCGTCCCCCATACCCTGACGAGGTGGTATTGGGAACGTCCTAGCCTAGATTTCTATCTAAAGAACTCCAGGTCAACTTCCTAGGACGAGTCAAAACTTCCTCCACACACAAGCTTATGTAGGCCGCACATTCGTCGCTAGCAACGAAAGTGCGAGGTGCAGGGACCCCTTTTCTTGAGTGCTGCTCACTCGGATTTCGGGTCCCCGGGTAAAGCCAAAGCCAGTAAGGCTGGGGACTTTCCGCCCTTCCTAAGGAGTAAGTCACCTTATGTAAATAGCGTGGTTTGTATTTCGGTTACAGAACAAATGACAAATTCGGAGATAATTTGTATTTTTCTTAACCATACAAACCTTAGCTATTTACTCATATTTGTCCGCCAGCCCTGTCCCCCAAGTCAAGTCCTACCTCTAAGTGAAGTGAGACAACTCACCAGTGTGTGGGGGGAGGGGTAGCAAGCTACCCCTTCCCTACCCCCTGCTAACTAGCGGGGGGGTAGTTAACCCTCGTTAAAAATCTAATGGCTCATTTCAGCTACGCCGAAAGTAATACCCTATGTAAATAGCTAAGGTTTGTATGGTTAGGAAAAATACAAATTATCTCCGAATTTGTCAATTCTGATTCGTATAACACCTAGCTCTTCTAAAACTACTCTGTACTTCTAAGATTGCATTCTCTGTTTTATCTTGGTCATAAGAGAGTATTTAGCCATTAGGAATTTGAAAATTGAAATTCTTATAAATTTTCTAGTGCAATAGTTTTTAAAATAGATAAAAAAAAAGTAGCGTACGTGGAAATATTTTAGATTGTGACCCTTACAGACGTTGATAGAAGTTGATGCTACTAAGCATCCAAAGCCACAATTTAGCAGGATCAAATTTATCAGTGTCATTGATTTCTACATCTTGAAAACCTTTAGTCTAAAAATTGCAGCAAGGAACAAATTAAAACACACTTTGACACCATCTTCTAGTTACTCTCAAGTTGGAATGATCAAATCCTGAACCTGTTAGGGAACCAGGTTCACTATTACCACCTGCCACTTTGTTAGGATAGAGCCCTTTGAAGAAGGCAGTGGATATCTGCCACCTCAGAGGTTGTCTAGCCAGGTGGGCCTCATTCTCCACCACTTTTTGAATTCCATGACCAGTATGTATCTTTGAGGGGAAGGTTCAAGTTCGATTTAATCTGAAGGCCAAGACAATTGCATGTCTGTCAAAGTTACCAAGTCTTTAGGCCAGTCTGGCAGGTTGAAGCTATATTCCTGCCTTGTCCAGATAGTTATAAACTCAAATGCCCATCCTATTCGTATGAGAAGAGGTAGACATGCCACCACCCCTGTGGACACTTGGTGGCTGTTGTTACTCCAAAGCATAGGAACTTATTGTTTAACCTTACTTGCTCCATTAAAATGCAGATACAATATGAAGGACTGGTGTTTTTAATGTGCCCTCGTATCCTAAAAGTTCAGAGGAGCACAGAATTTGCCTCTATGATATTTTTCCCTTTGACTCTATCCTCCCGAGGCTTGAGGGATAACAAAAAGATGACTGTAGAGGTGAAGTGATATCTGTGAAGCTTGCTTTATGAACTGAACCAAAGTCTCATGTCAGAGGTCTGAACTTGCCTGTTTCTTGGGCTTTCAACCCAAACTCTTAATAGCAAACAATCCTGAGGCTGAAATGCTATCACCATAGGTTCTGCCAGGATTCCTACCTCCCCGAGATAACCTAACTAGGGGATAGGAGGACTGTGTAAGAGATTTGCCTTATCTCCTTAGGACTTTCAGGTTGTTAAAGCTCCCCTGTTGAAGTAAAAATAATTCCTCTTCGTAATTCCCCTTTTTTCAAAATGAGTAATGTGATTTGTGGATGGGCAGAATATAGGCCTTCCCCAAAAAGCAAGCCGCTATCATAACTTTATAAATGTCTCTCATGGATGGTTATCTAGGAGATCCCTTTCCTGACACTCAGTGTGTTGTGTGTCCCTGTAGAAAATCATGAGGTTGTTACACTGTTGTAAATAGATCCTGGGAAATGGGAATATGAGGCTGAGAAGTCCTGTGATATAACTTAAAACTGCTATTGAAGGCATCTTTGCTTGAACAAAAGTTCTTTAAGGTGGCCGGCTGGTTAATGCCAATTTTTAATAATAGGACTTTGACATTCATACCACTTAATAAGGTGACTTAAGACATCTCCAAACTGCATAGGATTTTTTTGCGACGCCAGGGTGATTTATCCATAAAATAAGTTTTTCAAATTCTATCTCATCCCTTGATAATTATTACTAAGATCTGGGAATAGAGACCTCCAGTATTCTTTTTTTTTTTTTCCCCTAATAGTAATTTTTTTGCTAGATGAATTTTAGTAAAAAAAATATTCTAAAAATCGGGGGGGGGGGGGAATGTATGTAACAGGAATTGGGAAAAAGGGCTTCATTTCATTGTTTTATAATGTATTTCTAAGTTATGTACCAAATTTCAATGATACATCTTAAAAACTAAGAGAGACTTGAATTTGAAGGTCAATAAGCATAGTTTTGAGATCCGGGCATTCAAAGTTTTTCTTTGTATTTTTACAAAGACAATATTTAATAAATCCTGATCATTATGAATTTTGTTCTTTTTTGGATATTGATAAACGAAAACAGTCATTTATCATAATTTACTCGTAAACGAAGATCCTTTTGCTCAATATCTTGCTTCTTATGCTTGTGTTAGGCAAGGCTGTCGCTTCTCCATCCACACAACTCTCTCTCTCTTTCTGCACGACTGATATTACCCTCTTCTGAACTCTTAGAACAAAGTTTCTTCTTCCTTATGTTAGCAAGATGTTGAAATTGTCTTTTCCTCTTTAAAATGATAAAACTCATGCCGAAAAAGAGAAAAACAAATGTAAAAATAAGTGTCAGAGGTCAAACTCGGGCATGTATTCTCTCTCAGGTTTGTGGTGGGACTAAAGAGCGAAGGGTATAATACATTCGTCTGCGACTCGTGGAAATGATAGATAACGTTGTTCACAATTTTTTTACATTAAAATGTAATAATTATAATTTACTATAAGAAATACTGCATTTTATTTTAGGGAATAATGTTTATGGTTTATTGAATTACCCTGTAACTAAGAAAGTAAGGAATTTTGACAAAATATTTCTTACACCCATTGCCATACAAAGCTCAGTGAATTTTTTTCTGGATTTAGTTTTTTTCTTCCACCCCCATATATTGGCATTCCGGCTGTTATTGATAGATCCAAAGACTAATTAAGTCTCCTAAAATGGTAAACTGGATAACAGAAGGAGACTTTTTAAGAAAGTGTCTAATCCACTTATCAAGGATGCAATTAATTAATCTCAGCCTATTAATGTATTAAGAAAAATTAAAATGGCTTAATTTAGCAACTATTTTTGCATTGCAGGTAATTTTAATCAAATTTTTCTTCTTTCAGCCAAGAAGCTTGACATTGAAAAAGTTGAAATGACTGAGGCAAAGTTCCGTTGGGAAATGAATGAAGACCAGATGGCTACTGATAAGTTGTCTGAAGGGATTCGGAAATTTGCCATTGATGCTGTCAAACTGGAGAAACTATTGATGAATAAGATGTAAAGAGCATCGAAAGTTCCTGTTCCTAACTGTGATTTGCAAGTTAGTTTAAAATCCTCTGCATAATGCCTGCAGTGGAAGTGATATATATATTACTAGACACTCCATATATGTAATTCCACTATAGTATATAAATTATTTCTATTACAATACTACAGTTAAAGTATTTATTTTGAATTATTTTCACTGGTTAGACTTAAGTTTTCAGATAATCAGGTTCAGGGAATCTTGTGCAAGCTTGCTTTGTGTTTATGTAATTGTCTAACATTTACTGTGAACACACTGGAGAGTATCTTTCTTTCAAATATGATAACACTGGAGAATATAACTTGCATTTAACTGTGAAAGTTGTATGACAACAAAATAAATAAGCCACTGCAGTTAGTTAACCCTCTGCATAATATTAATTTATCACTAAGTTTCCACCATGTAATAACTACAATTTTGATGAGTAAAAGTCAATATTTTAAGACAATTTATTGTTGTCACACCATATTTTCTAACAATGTTACATGTACAAGACTATTTACAATAGTGTTCAAATAAATATTTCTATAAGAAATTCTGTGGTACATAAAAGTTTCACTTTACCTGGTCACAACTTCTAATCAATTTTATTCAGGATGTTAAGCATGAAGAAAAGTGTACATTTAATTTGCAGCAATGTAAGTTGGAGGTTTTGCGGATTCAAATTCTCCCAACTCCTCATCATAGTATGACTTGGCCCTGAATGGACGCAGTTCCCAGTCAATTCTGTCCTCCATTTTAGTCAGGGTTACGCCAAGATCCTCTAAAGTTGGAAGTCCCATCAGTGTGTCTGAAACGGCTTCCTGTACGGGGGCAAAACAAACATCATAGAAGGTATTCCCAAGTACAGATCTCACTTACAACTAAGAATTTCATGATTACTCTTCCAACCTGAATCTTGATAAACCTTACTACTAAATGTTACTGCTTGAAAACAAAATAAGGGAAGCATAGCTACATACCAGGAGTTTATAAGAGTAAAATTAACTAATCACAATTATTGAGGTATTTTACCATATAACAAGTTTCATTGGAGAATGGAAAGTTCAAAGCACGTAGGCAATGAAGGGAAAAGATAAGTAAAGTAACAATTACTGTACTATATGAACAGCATAAAAAAATACCCATACTTCCTATTATGGATATTTCAAAATCCCATTACACATCATAAATAAACAAATGATAAGGCTTAAGGGAACCATTCTTAATGTCTTGTCATTTTTCTTTTTATCCAAAATCCACTGATTTCTATAAGTCCTTTGATAAAAAAAAAAAAAAAAACCTGATGTATTAGCAAAAATCATGATTAAAAAAAAATTTTGGTACATTTTTCCTCACTAACGGCACAAATTTTATTGAATCTTATGGTATAAAAACTACTCTGTAAACCAAACAATTATGTGAGCTATTTTTTTTTTTAATCTTTTTCCTAGTCTAGCTGAAAGATAATCGTGAAAAAGAAAGGAAAAGTAAAAGAAAGATTCCGGCTCACAAAATTGTGGGATTTTTATTCCTCTTCAATGATATTTCTCTCTAAAATTGAACAAAATGATATCTTTCTCTCTAAAATTGAACAAAATTATATTTATTGGTTGATTTTAGAGAGAAAAATGTACCTAAGGTGTGAATAAGTATGTTTTTGAGTTCACTTATGAGCTCCTAAAGATTTGCAACAAATTTTTGCTTTTCTTAAAGAAATCAAGATATCTAACTTTTATTGTTTATTCCTACATAAATGCACCCTAAACGAGGTATTTAAACCCTAAGTTTACTATTACACTTGGTGTAAAGTTGTCATGAGTTACCAGTGTTTTAGTTAGTACGTTTCAGCTTTGTAGTCAAGAAGTTTCCCTCTCTCCTCGGTTCTTTTTTCTTGTTCTCTGCGTCACAATCGCTCACCATTCATTCCTATTTCTAGCACGCTCTCTTACCTCTCTCACATCTATTCTCCTATCACCCAGAGCTTTCTTCACTCCATCCATCCACCCAAACCTTGGCCTTCCTCTTGTACTTCTCCCATCATCTCTTGCATTCATCGCCTTCTTTAGCAGACAGCCATTTTCCATTCTCTCAACATGGCCAAACCACCTCAACACATTCGTATCCCCACTAGCTGCTAACTCATTCCTTACACCCGTTCTCACCCTCACTACTTCGTTCCTAACCCTATCTACTTGAGATACACCAGCCATACTCCTTAGACACTTCATCTCAAACACATTCAATTTTTGCCTCTCCGTCACTTTCATTCCCCACAACTCCGATCCATACATCACAGTTGGTACAATCACTTTCTCATACAAAACTCTCTTTACATTCATGCCCAACCCTCTATTTTTTACTACTCCCTTAACTGCCCCCAACACTTTGCATCCTTCATTCACTCTCTGACATACATCTGCTTCCACTCCACCATTTCCTGCAACTAAATTATGAATGAGAAAAAAAAAATATCTTTAGATCACTAACAATGTTGAAATGGATAAGTCCTATACAAACTGTGAAATAAGTCAATATGTTCAACATAAAAGGCATTTGCAACAAGTTTGAGATTCTGAAATTCCACCAAATAAACAAGATTATGATTATTCCCTGATCTTTCACAGCTGGAATAAAACTCCATTAATATTGAGCCTTATGATGGTAAAGGCAAGACTGTTAGAATTAACTGCATGCTCAGTACTACATACCAGATGGTATAGTCTTTTGGAACTATGGAACATCTTATGCAAAACACACAAAGGGTAGGCTCCTCTTTCAAGGGGTGCCAATCGTAAAAAATATTTCCCAAAAATACACTAATCAAGACACGTTAATGAAATTTTCAGGCATTATTAGCACTATAATAAGGCATATCCTCTGTAAGTTTCATCATCCTACAGGGAAAATAAAGGATTTTATGAATAAAAATGTGAAAATCGGAGCTAGCGACTTAAAAGTTGTTTGGTGACCAGTGAGAAACTAATGTCTTGAATTGAAATTCGCTCTGTTATTATGTTTGTTTATCCACATGGAACAAGCAGACAAAGTTTTATCAAAATCGAACAGTAAATAAGCACACAGAAAGAAAAAAACGAGCATTAACTTTAGTGAAAGCCCGGCTGGTGATGGAGGGATACCTAGAAATAAATATTCACCAAAAATTAAAATTTCGATTTAGGGAAAAAACCTTCTGTGTTTTTCTAGGTATTATGTCACTTGATGGCCTAAAACATCTAAATATTATATTACTTAAGGCATAAGAGCAGGACAAGCAAAGAAATACACCCCTCTCCCGAAAAAGAAAAAACGAGAAATTACGATTTTTGTCTGATGACGAAAATATTGGATATAAAATCATAGTCTCCCCTGAGCCCATTTTCTTTGATGTCACTGATATGAGAAAACGACTTTGAACAGTTTTAAAGGGGTAACCTATAAAAATTTGAAAATTACTAATGATATTTCGTATTTTTTCTATTAACATAAGGGGGGCGTTAATGACCAGGGGGGGCATTATAGAGGCTGGAGATGAATTCTACACATATTACGGCCTTCTGATAGGTAAAAGGAAGACTTTTAGCAAAGAAAAAAACAATTGGGAAAATTCACCCTCTGATCGTGGAGGCAATCTTATTAACCACTGTGCCAGCTACTAATATCAAGATAGAGGATAAGGGATTTGATTGATAGCAAGTTTTTGTTCAAGTTAAGATTCTAGAAGTCAACAGTCGAAGACCAAACAGGAGAATATCGATAGTAAATTCTTTTTAGTGAGGCAGACTTGCACCGACTCGCAGGGGTGCCCTTTTAGCTCGGAAAAATTTCTTGATCGCTGATTGGTTAGACAAGATAATTCTAACCAATCAGCGATCAGGAAACTTTTCCAAGCGAAAAGGGCACCCCTGCAAGTCTGTGCAAATCTACCTCATTAACCCTTTTACCCCCAATGGACGTACTGGTACGTTACACAAAACTCATCCCTTTACCCCCTGGACGTACCAGTACGTCCTTGCAAGAAACTGCTATTTACAGTTTTTTGCATATTTTTGATAAGCTTATGAGAAACTTCAGGCATTTTCCAAAAGAATGAGACCAACCTGACTTCACAAAAATTAAGGCTGTTAGAGCAATTTTAAAAAAATGTGCTTGAAAAAAAAGAGGGGGTTAAGGTTTGGAAAGTTCCAAATAGCCTGGGGGTAAAAGGGTTAAAAAGAACTGACTGTAAAACATGGCAGAATAAAAAAAATTAAATAATTTCCTCTGGATAGAATGATCACCTTAAATCTTGAAACCCTTTCAATATACCAAATTTTTTTTGTGAAACTGAAGTACAAACAAATCGTTCTTGTTTTCAAAAGAATTTTAAACAGGTAAGTGACATTATCAATGAAAAGTTCTAAATGTTGAGGAGCCACTGTCGACCTACAGTTATATTTCAACATACAAACATTTCAAGATACGAGCCAGCCCCGAGCAAAATTTTGCATTCAGATACGAACACGCCTACAGATGCTAATATTAGATGGCCAAGCGCACTCGGGAGCGCTCCAAGCCTGCATCAATCGTTTAGTTAACATGGTCATTGACTTCTGTACTATACACATTACCCAAAGCATCTCCTGTGCTGTGGTTGCCTTATTTATGTAATTTTCACTGTACTGTATTTATGTACATTCTTTGTAACAAGTGATGGGTCCTAAGAAAGTGAGGGGTAATCTTGGCAGTGAGAGAAATGCATGACAAAGATGGAGATGAAACATGAAATTATCAAGAAACATTGGCGTAGTAATAATAATAATAATAATAATAATAGTGTCTGCATGAGTTGGCACGCCATTATGAGTGGGGTACATTGACGATCGAAAAGGGTAAAAATTTTTAAACAAGAAATTAAGCTACGCTCAGTTGAGTTAATTTAAAGTTGGATGTTACGCTATTGTAAGAAACAGTATTAATATAGTGCCATTCAACTCTCCCTCCTATAACCTTCCAATCCTCCCTCCCTCCTCCACACACACTGCTGTTAGCCGCTACTGTCTGTCTCAAAGGTAGGAAGTCATAATAAAACCACTCTTTATTCCATATCACAGTAATCAATCATTATATCATTTTGTGTGTGTGTGTATACTGTATTATGTCTATACAGTATAGCAATTAAAAACATGTTTTTTCTATTGTTACTGTCATTGATTTGGCCCTTTTTTTAGGGCAGGAACGGATCTTATATGGGAAAAACTGAATCAAAATACGAGCAAATTGACTCGTCACCTCGGTCCATGAATGAATTAAACATGTACCTCAAGGTATTACTGTATTTATAATCATATTTGTAGCACCAAGCATTAATTTTAACTAGATCTCTATTGAGTCTCGATTCAGGGGATGGAAATGATGCTAAAAATAGCAATATCTGCATATGCAACAGAATTATTTTCAAGGCCAAACCACATAAAGCTTACATATGAAAATTACAGGGCTGAGATCACTTAAATGTACAACATGTTATTGCACTTCTATAGCTACTATGATATCCATCAACACCTACTTTTGCAATCTATAATGTAAAAATTCAATAATGATGCTAAGAAGAGACCCTCCAACTCCCATCTGTTCAAGTTTGAAAACAAGAGTCCGATGGTTTACGCAGTAAAAAGAAGCACTAAAATACAAGCCAATAGTATAAACTTCCCAGCCACATTCAAGGGATTTCTGTACAGCATTGGAAATTTTAAGAAGGGTATCACATGCCCTAAGGACTTTGTGAAATCCAAACTGCAAACTAAGGACAAGAGATGATTACCTCCACCATATCTATTTAGATGATTTTCCTAAAGACAGTAACAAACTTCAGATCATATGAGAGCTATGGATATAGGCAGCAATTAGCAGGGCTAGAGGTACCCCAACAAACTTCAGATCATATGTGAGCTATGGATATAGGCAGCAATTAACAGGGCTAGAGGTACCACAAACACATTTACCTAATGGAGTTACATTACTAATTCTCCAAATAGTTGAAAAAGAAACTTCTTGCTAACTAGAGCAATTCAGAAGGTAAGAAACCAAATTGAAAAATACCATTTGGGTCTACCCTTCCATATGCATAGGTCCAGTAACAGTTCAGACTTCACAAGATCAAAAAGCTAAACTAATTACTTTAACTTCAAGAAAACAGGAATAAGGAAGATCGAGTCTCTCAATTGTCTGTTTTCTGTCAAACACATCAGCCAAAAGGGTTGCCTTTTCCTTTGGAGAGTGAATGACAGAGATATCTGGTTTCACCAAAGAAGGAACTGTTAAACCTACAGAAGAGTGCAGGTTTAAGGGCTGCCCACAATTTTATGTTCCTATGTTGTACCCGACAGAGCTCCTTTTAAGGTCAAATCGTGTTCCTTTTCAGTTGAAACAAATTCTCTGAGCAACAGATCTTATGTGAGTAGTTATTCCAATTCAAATCTTATTACTTTTCCCAAGATGATAAATGTAAAAGCATATCTACAATCATGATTGAAAAATTGTTTGTCCTTAATTCTGTTAAAACACACAAGAAAGAATATGTCTAACAATAATGATGACCAGATTTTCATTCAAGAGAATTGACAAGCTCTACTTATAATTGTGACCAATTCAAGTGTCATTCCTATCTGCATGAGATTTTATATATCTTACTAGATAGAGTATGACATATCAAAATCAGGCTGCTCTGTCTTAATTACTATGAAAACAGGGCATTATCATATGTCCCAATAGGAGGACCAACCTTGCTTGTTATAACAATATGGGACTAGGTCCAAACTTGTCTATAGCCTCACTCATGATTTGTTCATAGCTTGATTCAAAGACAATCAAAAGCTCCTAAGCCACGGCACCTGAAACTGAATTCAACCGCTCCCTATAGTGCAAATTGAAATAACCAATAACAACACAAAACAGTCATTTCTATCATTTCGTAACTTAGCCATAATGGTAAGAAAATAGTCAAAGACAGAATCGTCCAATTCTGGATTTTGATAGATGGAACACAAATTCAAGTTATTATGCCAGTCAAAAACTTTATGCCCTGAATCTCATGCCATCCACTTTAAAAACCAGAGGTTTTACAAAAATATCTTTAAGACTTAAAGGAAATAGTAATTTATCCGGTGACAAACATTTCTCGAAGAAAAGAACTACAATAAATTTATCCAATTTTCTTTTGTCACCCTACGTAAAAGAACCATTCCTGGATTTCAATCTTTTGTCCAAGCTGATTAAATAAATCCAGTATAGCATTGGATATGTCCTACATCATTGACAGGATAATTCTTACTTGACAAGCTCAAGTAAAATTATAAAATGGCTTCAGCAGTTCATTCTTATTGCTAACCCCAGTGATATAAAGAACAATGCTTATTGCATTAAGAATGGTAAACCAGACAAGACTACCCTGTTGCCAAAACAAAACCACAGCCTGATGACCTGATACAGGTTATTCTGTCTTATGAGAATGCTTTAGGGATAGGAAAGAAATAACAATACTGCATTATGTAACAGATGGTCATGAGATGCCTCCATGAAGTTGGGAATTTTGGTGCCAAAAATTTGTTAAATCACAAAAAGGGAAGAGACCTATGTTGTGGAACCATATGAACATGAGCAAAATTGCTACATCACTTATAAAGAGTACTCAAGGTAACAATAAAATTACTTGTTTTAAAAAAAAAAAAGGTTGGGATTTTGAGTGTATGCAACTACCCAGATATACAACTAGAGTATTCAATGAAAATCATATTACAGTTGAAGCTAAAGTTACTGTACGTGGTACAAACATAAACAACTCAATGCATATATATGAAGGAGAATGGATCAGTTAGTCAACACTGTTGAGAGATATGGAGGGAACAGCCCAAAAATACAAAAATGAGAAGGAAAGAATGGTCAATGACGATAACCTTGCCCAGATGGTTATGTTAGCAAAAAGTGGACGTGGCAGAAATGTGTGATTGTTGAGCACTTTTACATGAAAATCCTTAATGAAAAAATCCTATATATAAACTTCATAGATGAATGCTATGGTAAATACCTTATAGCTTTTAAAATTACTCAACTTACATTATAGTATTGCTAAATAGTGGAGATAATCGAAAATTCCTGGAATTATACTTTTAAAAGATTTTAAGAGGGAAAAGTACGTCCATTTTCCAAAATGGCCTTTGCCCTCTCCATTAAAAGTGAGAATCATGTAATAGACTAGTGACCAAGGTGGCTATACTATTACAGTTACCAAGATTTTGTCCAGTGAATATTGACTACAGTGACCAAGGTGGTTGTACTATTACAGTTACCAAGATTTCATCCAGTGAATAAGTACTTTATATAGCATACCTTGTATGGTTTGGTACAGATGGTAAGGAAGGCTCTTTGCAACACATTTAGTCAATAGTGATATTGGTTTGCTTTTAAGTTTTATATGCTCCCATTGATTTCCTCTTGCCTCTCACCAAAGAACAAATCTCTTGGGTCTTCTTACAAGAAATGGTGATATCATTAGGCTAATTATAAAGTGTGTCTAGAATACCCCTAAAGGTACAATTCATTACACCGAAACTAGCCAAATGACACTTCAGGAATTCCCTTTCTTTTGTAATCTTTCATGCTTTTTGGTGAACCCAACATTATAAGTATGATTAATTATCATTTTACAGAAATACTGATCAAGCATTGAGATTTGCATCTTTAAATTTCCTTGGAATTATGCTATTATTTTCATTTATTTCATAACAATACCATCTAGTTGAATATGTATAGTATATATAACCTCTAAAACGTTAAGCTAGACAAAATTATTTTCCTTTTCTTCTGCTTCATAGTACAGTACTTATACTACCACCGAGGTTAACTAAATTTTTGTAAAATCACAAAGTAACTAATACTGAAAACTTTTTACGGATGGAATTTATAAACCTCAAACAGTTGTTTACCTAAGATGGTAGTGCACAATTAAACCTCTACATATTGTGATGCAAGCAAAAACTTACTCCTTTTTTCTTCCAACAAGTTTTGAGTAATTTGTGATGCTAAATTGTAATTTGTGATGCTAAATTGTACAAGTAAATCGGTATCTACTTGGATTGGATTTATAAATTTGAACGAAAAGGCCTAGCACTTGGACCTGGGGTTTCATTCAGAGCACATGTGCAACTGAGGAAGAATGAAGCAGAAGTTAAGAAGTGTACAGCAAGATGGAAGAACGGAAGCCAGATTGGAGACAGTAGAAGGTTGAAATAAAAAATTTCAAAAAAAGTAACTAGTTTTTTTACTAGCTATACAAATCCAGATCCTTAAAAAAAAAAGGATAGGTTTTCAACAGGTCTGGAACAGCCACTGAATTGTTATCAAGATAGTTAATGACATTCGGCACAATGGGTAAGCCCCGCCCATCTGTGTCTCACAGAATATCCAGTTTTGTCTTAAAGGACTCAGGTTTGTATACCTTAGGAAAATGAAAATTACTTTCAAAATTATTTACTGTTTTTTTGTTCCTATTTGGGTATACTGTAGTAACCTTTCCTCCTTCAAAATAGGAAGACTCACTTATTGGTTGGAGGAGGTCCCCTAGAACCAAACTGGAAGGTTCTTCCCAGCATATGTCATCTACAGTATCATTGTCCTGTTTAGGAGCAAAGAAGGTGAATAACAACCTCCTAACAGCTAATCATAAGGATGTAGATGTTAGAGCCTCAGCCAGTACTGACTTAAAAGGAAGCTAGTAATAGGACCCAGAAAATTTTTCTCCCTAACTGGAAGATGGCATGGGCAGTGTCAAACTACACACATCAATAGAATGTTTGGTAAACCACTAACCTATCTTCCCAGGGGAAGAGTTGCTTCTTGGTTGGTGTAGTCTACAAGAAAGGTGATATGTTGTGTAACTGACCAGCAATAGACATCTGACCAGCAGTTATGGCTGTGGCATCTCCTTATGAGAGAAACAAGAGAGAGGTAGGAAAGCCGGTCAACCTACCTCTCCAAGCCTCATACCGAATATTTTATCTTTAAAAGGTTACATACTAAGTCCTGTGAGGTAGCTGGGTGTACTACAGTACTACACAACCACTGGCCAGTCATCTCGGGATCCAAGGAAAAGTGAGTCAAAGGTCTGTAGCCAATGCCTATAAGGTACAAAGGCAAAGGTGGTCCGACACCATCCACTCCAAGTATGCTGACAAGTAAATCAGAAGGATACTAGTTGAGATAGGATTGTGTTCTTAATTGAGGTAGCAGAGGTAACCACTGACCAAAGTTGCACTTGCAAGTAAACAGCCTTACCATGTCAGAAGGAACACTGTCTGGACACTTCCTTGCTGTTCCTGCTGAGGCCAATTAGAAGGCTGAAAACTCACAAGCAAAGTGTTGAGTACTCCTAACCTAGAGTAACACTGCAGTACCATAATGTGACACTAGGCAACTTCGAGTCAACTTAAACTGAGAGATAGGATCAAGAAGGTCGCAAACTGGTATACAAGACTCACGGGTACCGAGTCATCATCTCATGATCTGTGAGACGACGAAGGTTACAGGGGCCCCCATCCATCAAAAACTTGGCATTATGAAGAGGATGAAAATCTGCTACGCTTGCTGATGCAGAGAAGAGTGTCTTGAGGGAAAAACCTTTAACATTTCAAAGAATGATCTAAGGATTGGACACAAGGCTGAAAACAACGAATTGACCCAAACCATAGACTGAAAACATGTTAACCCAAACCATAGACTGAAAACATCAAATTAATGAAAACTTAAATTTCTGGTAGGAGAGTTAATATTTGGCATGAAATATCTGCTAAAGGAAAGCAGTGAGGTTACAAGGCTGTAACAATGATATTATGGGTAGACATACATGAGAAAGATCTCAGTAGGGGAAAACAATTTAGAATTTATGGGTAGACATACATGAGAAAGATCTCAGTACGGGAAAACAATTTGGAATTTTATCAAACCCAGGGAATAAAGTTGCTGAACATAGTATTCAATAGGCTAAAATTTTGCCAAACTCAAGGATAAACCTTCCTGATCATAGCATTTAATGAGCTCAGAAGGAAGTTGGTAGCATAGAGAAGAAAATCTGATATGCAGATTCACTTTATCATGACATACAGTATATGGAAAACATCAAAGAAAAAGGCTGCACTGTGATACTGGATGAGGCTTGCTTTACTCAATATTTTGACAGCTAATTTACTAATAAAGGTATAAGATACAAAGAGGAAAACAAATCCAGTCAAAATGAAAAATGGAAATAAATAATCAAGCAAAAATTAGTATGAAAACCAAGTGTTAGCAAATACAGCTGACAGTTGGTAGAAACTTCTGAAAATGAAATACTAAAGGATGCAAAATAAGGTATAAGGAATAACATCAGTCAAAGGTTATAGAAAAAGACAGACAAGGTGGAATCGGGATGTGCAAAGGGCAATTTAATAGAAAAGAATATCCAAGGCAGAGGAGAGGTAAAAAGGAAGACTGTTACATAAACAGAAAAAAAAACAGGAAATTTTAAAGGAAGCCGGAAATGTCAAAGTATTGGGATGAAAAAAAACCAGAATCTTATTCCATAGCAGATAGAGCAAAAAATACGTAGCATAATGAAATAGCATAGAAAATGTGTATAAGATACAAAAGCAGAAAAGTATATTAAAAGATGAAAATGTAGAAACTAAAGTTGAAACTAAAAAAAAAATTGGTTGTACAAAGGAAGCATTATTTTGAAAATCTTCTGAATGGGAAGAATGATCTTAAAGTGGAGGATGTTAGCATAGGAAGGGGATCAATGATCCTAAAGTGGAGGATGTTAGCATAGGAAGGGGATCAATGAAGTTGAATAGGGCCCTAGGGATAAGAAATGAAAAAGACCCAGGGTCCCCCAGAATAAAAAGTGGCTTTTTAATCTGCAGCAGGAGAGCCACTCCACCATGAGATTACTTGGGTATATGATAACCTGACTAAAGATGCTTATACTAATAGTGTATTAAAATAAGGGGATTCACAGCAGTGAGGAAACTACAGAAGAATAAGAATTCTTGAATATGTTATGAAACTACTACAAAATCTACTGAAAGAAAGGCTGAGAATAGTTGAATAAAAAATGGTCAATCAATTTTGGGCCAGCGAGATCAACAACTCAAAAAGTGCCGCACACAAAAGATATATCCCATTACAGTAGACCTTGAGAAGACATTTGACAAGACTCAAAGAGATAACTAAACCAGTATCATTAAGAATGCAGAAGGACTTGGTAATTAATGATGTTACTTAGCAATAACATTAGATCTAATGAAGGAAAAGGTAGGGGTACCAAGAAACTTGATTTCCCAAATAAGATCAACGTCAAGCTCTATGCTATTCATCATAGTATTGGACAGCAGGAAAAGGAGCAACTTTATACATATGACATACTGTTTACAGAAGAATCTGAGAGGAGAGAAGAATATGATTAAAAGGTGGAGGAGTGTAATAGAAGGAAGAAAAGAAAAGTAAACTCAGGAAAAGGGCCATAGATTTGTTGTTGGAAAAGGTGGAGAGGGCAAACTCTGTCCCAAGACCTGCACTAAACTAAAAAACCTTATAGTAAGAGATTTTATATACTAAAAATATATGACACGAACAATTCAACAAAGTAAGAGAGTTGAGACCGTTCTTATAACTAACAGGCAAGTCATAAAAGAGGTAGAACATTTCTGATGAGAGTACCTTGTAGTAATGCCGGAAAAAGTCAACATGGATGAGGCATTACAATTTCAGTAGTTACAAAACCTTATTGACAAAATGTATCCAAATACTGTAGGTGAATTCAGGGAAGTTCTGATAATGTTTATTCTATACTGTTGTCTAATGCTGTTAATGCCACTACTATTACTTATAATCTTTAAGTTTTGTAATACTGTATTTTCACAGGAATGAATAAATTAATGTCTCAGGTAAAAAGAATTTTTTCCCGTCTTTTATTAAATACCTCGTGTTCCATAGGTGTGCGTTAATCTATACAACAATCAATTTCCTAATCCTCTTACTGACCCAGATCAAGCTAATTCACTTGAATTCCTTATCAAAGGCAACCAAAAAGTCACTGACTAAAGGTTTTTTCCAGTTGTTTAGGTAGAAGAGATTATATATATACTAAACTATACTTACATACTCTTCAATATTGTTCATGCATTAACATGTTATTTTCCTTAGTAAAATAAATTTTTGAATATACTTACCCGATGATCATATAGCTGTCAGCTCTGCTGCCCGACAGAAAAAACCTACGGGCGGAATACGCCAGCGATCGCTATACAGTGAACCCTCGCTACTTCGCGGTTCGACAATCGCGGATTCACCACTTCGCGGGGTTTTTCCATAACCCATATATATATACATATCGCGGATTTTCCGGAAAATTCGAAAATACCGCGAAATCTGAAGACCCCCAAATACGATATTTTGTTACCTGTAATTAGTAATATCTGCTCTTACTGATTGTTCATTGCATTACATATGATATATAATTCAGCACAGAAAGAAATAAAACACGAAAAGAGAATGTGATCATACGATAATTCAGTACGTAGTAAAATTAAATCGAACATGAAACGCAAATCAGATGCAGTCATACCATATTAGAATGGTGTGTACTATAATGGATGTGCTTCTTTTCCATGAATCTTTTGTATGTATACGTACGTAGTACAGTACTGCATCCAATAATATTCTTTGTTGCAAAAATCACATTTCGAATAAGCGTACGAGAGAGAGAGAGAGAGAGAGAGAGAGAGAGAGAGAGAGAGAGAGAGAGAGGCGTAAAATAGCGTACGTAAATTTTTATTATTATTGTTATTATTATTATTATTGTTGTTGTTGTTAATAAAATTATTATTGTTATTATTATTATCATTATTATTATTATTATTACTGTACAGTACTGTATTATTATTATTATTTATTATTATTACGGTATTGTACTTAATCTACGTACGTTCAGTATGCGCGGGGCATCTTCTATGAGTAACCAACGCATCATAGTACTGTAAGACGGGTTGTGATTGGTTCAAGTGCTGATAGATGACGAATCAGAACTCAAGTTTTGTTATCTAGCCTGTGATTGGTGTTTTGCCCGCATCTCCTACCCGCAGCATCAAAGTTCTCGCGGGGCTGGATCGTCCACTCTCTGTTACCGCGTATCGCTGAGTAGACGTTCTTAAGTTTGTGAAGTTTAATCTGTGCTGTGTGCGACCTTTTTAAGTTGAACTTTTTGTTACAGTACTGTACGTAAATCCTACTGTAATGGCTCCCAAGCGTTCTGCTTCTCTTAAGGCTGGTAGTGAGCCTAAACGCCACCGAAGGATGATGACGATAGCTGAGAAGGTTACGCTTCTCGACATGTTAAAAGATGGTAGAAGTTACGCGGCCGCCGGCCGCCATTTTGGCATCAACGAATCCACCGTTCGCTATATCAAAAATAACGAGGCGAACATTAGAAAGACGGCTGCAATCACCTTTAGCAGATCAGCGAAGCGAGTCGTTACAACCCGTAATAAAACGATCGTACGCATGGAAGGTGCTTTAGCTGTGTGGATTGCCGACTGCCGGAAGAAGAACATAGCGTTGGATACGAACACCATCCAAACAAAGGCTTTGAGTTTATATGAGAATTTTGCTGCAAAGGAACCTAAAGACGACGACGGCAACCATGCTGAAGATGATGATGATGCAGATGATCCTCAACCAGGGACATCCACTGATTCCCAGCCTCAGAAACGTTTTTCCGCAAGCAAAGGATGGTTCGCGAAGTTTCAGAAACGCTTCGCCCTGAAAAGCGTTTCCCTGCATGGGGAGTCTGCTTCCGCTGACACTGCCGCTGCTGAAACTTACGTGAACCAGACGTTCAAGAATATTATCGCCGAAGGTGGATACAAGCCGGAACAAGTCTTTAATATGGATGAGACTGGCTTGTTTTGGAAGAGAATGGCGTCGCAAACTTTCCTGTTCAAAGAGGAAGCCAAAGCCTCTGGCTTTAAGGCATTCAAGGATCGCGTTACCCTCGTGATGTGTGGCAATGCTGCTGGATTTTTGTTAAAGCCGGGGCTTATTTATAAGTCGAAAAATCCTCGCGCTTTGAAAAATAAAAATAAGAATCTCCTTCCCGTGTACTGGATGCATAATCCAAAAGCATGGATTACGAAGATGCTGACCTCCAACTGGTTCCACCAGTGTTTCATCCCGCAAGTCAGTCAATATCTCTTAGAGAAGGGCTTGCCATTCAAGATCCTTCTCCTTATGGATAACGCTGGTGGACACGCAACTGACCTGTCGCGTGAGGGCGTTCAGGTTGAGTTCCTGCCACCCAACACCACGTCATTAATTCAACCGATGGACCAGGGGGTTATCAGGGCGTTCAAGGCCCTCTACACGAAGAATACCTTGGCGGACCTCGTTGCGTGTGTGGATGCTGCCCAAGATGACGAGGATGAAGATTTCAACTTGAAGGCGTACTGGCGGCAGTACACCATAGCCACGTGCCTGCAGAATATTCAGAAGGCACTTCAAGAGATGAAACCTGCAACCGTGAATGCGAGCTGGAAGAAGTTGTGGCCCGATATTGTTTACGACGACAAGGGATTTACTCCGTCGGAAATCCAACACTCTGCAATACGGAAATCTGTGCAGTTGGCTGCCATAATTGGAGGTGACAGGTTTGGCGACATGACGACTGAAGACGTCGACGAGTTGTTGGACTGCCATTCCCAGCCCCTAACTGACGCAGACCTCGAAGACCTGACGAAATCGGCAAGTGAGGAAGAGAGTGATACCCAGGAAGACCCAAGAAAATGTCGAAGAAACGGGCTTAACATTAGAACGGCTTGCCAAGTTCTGCAACCATATCAAGGAGGCGAAAGAAATGTTACAAGAGTGGGACGAGGATATGGTTCGCTCGATGCAATTCTCCAACAAGGTCGATGACATCATGACTCCCTACAGGATGCTCTTGGATCGAAAAAAGAAGCAGCGGCAACAACTTCCGATCACAATGTTCTTCCAGCCTCGCAAAAAAGAGCCAGTTCCTCCTGCTAGTACGCCTTCGGAAGAAATTGAAGAAGTTTCCCAGGAAGAAGTTGAAGAGGTGTCCCAGGAAAAGACACCTCCGTCTGAAGAGACGTAAAATACTATCATTGACTGCACAGTAGAACACATCATCAGCTTCATCATCATCATTTCTACTGTGCAGCAAATTCATCGCCATCACCATTCAAGTTTTTCTTCAACTTCTTTCGTGGTGAGTACAGTAACAATCTTTATTTTTTACTTTAATATTCTTACTGCCTGTTTTATAGTTTAGTAATGTACGTACTGTATGCATTAAGTTAAAGGGAAGGTTTTAAAAGTCTACATGTTGTAACCTATCATATTTTTTTTGTTTAAAATTTACATTTACGTACGTAAATCACTCACACTCACACTCACACTCACACTCACACTCACACTCACACTCACACTCACACTCACACTCACACTCACACTCACACTCACACTCACACTCACACTCACACTCACACTCACACTCACTCTCTCTCTCTCTCTCTCTCTCTCTCTCTCTCTCTCTCTCTCTCTCTCTTGGAGATACAAACGTTCTCTCAGCTCGACCATCTGATATATCAAGCCATTGTTTGATTCGAACAATCAAAGAAGGAAACATCGATCTCATCAAGTGCTGGGTTTCGGAAAAACTGACGTGGACACCAGGTAGATGTATTTTGTATTGTGGACTACAGGACATTCTCGATGGGGCAACGGCAGATGACATCTTTGATGCTCTTGGATCCCTTGTTGCTTGTCTTAAACAAAGGAATGAAAATATGGATTTGTATATCTGTGAGATTGCACCTGTAATGCAAGTTGAGGAATACGACGAGAAAATAAATGACTACAATAATAAACTATCAAGCTGGAGTGTTGATAATGGAGTATCAATTATAAAAACAAATTTGCTTTTTAGATTGGTACAGGAGACGTTGACTCGATGTGTTTTGATGATACAGTGAACCCTCGTTTATCGCGGTAGATAGGTTCCAGTCGCGGCCGCGATAGGTGAAAATCCGCGAAGTAGTGACACCATATTTACCTATTTATTCAACATGTATATTCAGACTTTTAAAACCTTCCCTTGTACGTAGTACTGTTAACAAACTACCCTTTAATGTACAGAACACTTAATGCATGTACTACAGTACCCTAAACTAAAACAGGCACAAATATTAAAGGTGATTTTATATCATGCATTTCCTAAACATGCTAAAAAGCACGATAAAAAATGGCAACCAATGTTTTGTTTACATTTATCTCTGATCATAATGTAGAAACAAACTGGAGGTAGAGCTTTGCTTATTACCCAGACATATTTCCCATACTTTTCCCTTAGAACTACATCACATCTTCCTACTTTAGATATATATATATATATATATATATATATATATATATATATATATATATATGTGTGTGTGTGTGTGTGTGTGTATATATATATATATATTTATATGTATACACATATACATACCTACATATATACATAAATACATGCATACATATATATATATATATATTACTGTATATATATGGGTTATGGAAAAAATCCGCGAAGTGGTGAATCCGCGATGGTCGAACCGCGAAGTAGCGAGGGTTCACTGTAATGAAGAAAATAGGGGAGTTTTTCTAAACAGGTATGGGATTTTGAGATTGTTGAATGCAATATCTAAACAATGTACCCATTTTCAATTAAGTAAAAATTGGGAGAAACATAGTGCAGAGTCTACACCTATGATACCTTCTAACAATAGGGGAATTTTTTCAAATAGACACATGAGGAGGGCCTCTAGTGTATTTCAAAACAACAAACCCGAGACCTGGAATAGAGTAGAGCGTCGTAACGCTGGCAAGAGCATGGTAAATCATAATAAGGAATTCCGGAGAGAAATGTATGTAAGACAACCAGAGCAAAATAGGTATAATTCCTTCTCATCTCGGCATAGATATGAAGAAGGGTACCGGGGGAGAAAGCGAGTGGGAGAGGGGAATTCAGTACATGGGTGCTTTAACTGTGGGGAAAGAAACCATCAAGTAGCTACATGTAGATTTGACCACAAGCTGAGATGCGGTACCTGTGAACAATTAGGGCACAAAAGCAAATTTTGTCAGTATCAAAACCAGAATAACTATTATTAGGAAACTGGCAAAGAAGGTAGGGCCGTCTGTAGAAAAGATAAACTGAATGTAGAACACATAAATGCGAGATCACTAATATCATCCTTAGAGGAAATTAAGCTATTGACACATGAAAGGGATATTGATATCTTGTGCATAAGTGAAACATGGTTGGAAGAAAATATCCCTGACAGATATGTAAATATTGATGGTTTTAATTTGTTCCGAAGCAACAGTGGACGGGGTGGTGGCACTTGTATATATGTTAGAAATAACCTTAGTGCAGTTTTGGTAGATGTCAAATTGGAACGCTGTGAGGGTATTGAAAGCACTTGGGTAAAAGTACAGTGTAGGAAACTACCATCCATTATTGTTGGTGCTGTATATAGGCATCCAAATTCCTCTAGGGAAACGTTTATCTATCTTCAAGAAATGTTCCATCTTATTTCCTTAAAAAAACATCCAATGTTAGTGCTTGGAGACTTAAATGATGACTTGCTAAATGAATATTCTAGACTGGGAAAAATACTAAATATGGAGAACTTGAATCAAGTAATTAAAGAGCCTACTCGGATAACGGAGACTTCTAAAACACTTCTTGATGTTATAATAACGAATAGCATCAATATGGTACTTTCATCAGGTGTAGTAAAATCCCACATATCGGATCACGATCTTATTTTCTGTACTCTTGATATTAGTAAACCTAAACGTTACCCAGAAGTAAAAACATTTAGAAGCTTAAAAAACTATACGAAAGAATCATTTTGTACGCTTCTTAGAAACCACACTCATTTATTAGACGAAATACTCCAAACAGACGATGTGAATGAACAGGCGTTTATTTTAAAAACGGTGATGAATACTTGTATAGAAATAGTTGCACCAACGGAAACAAAGGAAATATACAGGCCACCGGCTCCGTGGATAAGCACCGAAATCAAAGAGGCTATGAAAAACCGCGATCATTTAAGAAACAGGAGAGATTTAGTCAAAGATCAAAGCTCTATAGAACAATATAAACTATCAAAGAATAAAGTAAAATCAATGATGGAATGTGCAAGAGTTAAATACAATCAAAACCAGCTAAAATCTAACAGTAAAAATATGTGGAAAGTGATAAACAAAATTATTCCAAATAAGAAAACAGGAGGAAGGAGGAGTAACTTAGAACATTCGGAAGAAACTAGCGAAAGATTTAATGAATTCTTTGCGAATGTTGGCAAGAAAGTATATGAGGAGGTGAACACAAATAGGGAAGTGAATGAGGAAAATTCCACATTACTAGACGATCAGCATATCATCCATAGAAGAGGGCGTTTTAGGCCAAGTCCGGTTGATGTTGGAAAGGTGGTTCAGGTGGTTAATAGTTTAAAGAACACAAATTCTCATGGTCCTGATAACATTACAAGTCGATTTTTAAAAGATTCAATGTCAGTCATAGGCCTTTATCTTACTGTAATTATAAACACTTCAATCGTAACAGGCAAGGTCCCAATTGAATGGAAATATAGTATAGTAAATCCGCTTTATAAGGAAGGTGACGTTGATGATCCCAGTAATTTTAGACCAATATCTTTGTTATCTATTATGTCAAAAGTATTGGAGAAAATTGTGAGCGACCAACTATACGACTACTTGGAGTCAGAGACATTATTATCTATCACTCAGCATGGTTTCAGAAAACATTTATCTACAGAAACTGCTCTAACAATAATATGTGAACAGATTCACGAAAATATTGATAATAGTAAAATATCTTTGCTTACCTTGTGTGATCTGTCAAAAGCTTTTGATTCTGTGTCCCATAAACTACTTTTAAAAAAGATGATTGATTTAGGTATCGATGATTTTTGGTTTAGAGATTATCTGACAGGTCGGACTCAATCAGTAAAAATAGATAACCACATCTCAAGCAGACATAAAGTGGAATATGGAGTACCACAAGGCTCGATTCTTGGACCAATTCTATTTAATATTTACGTAAATGACCTTGTTGGTATAAATGACTCTGACATGTTAGTCCAATATGCTGATGATGCGCAATTTCTTCACTCCGGTATGATCGATAACGTAGCAGAAATTCTCAATCGAGCTGAAAGAAATTTAATAAAAGTAAACAAATATTTTTCTGAAAGTGGCTTAAAAATGAATGCCAATAAAACTCAATTTTTGTTTATAGGATCTCGTCAATATATTAACCGACTGCCGAACAATATTTCCATTAAAGTAAATAACGACAACATCAAACCAAGTGAATGCGTAAAAAATCTTGGTGTAATTATTGATAGATTCTTTACTTTTGATAATCATGTAGAAAAGATATATAGCAGAGCTAAGGGAGTGCTGTATTTCATAAATAGAAATAAAGGTCATTTTGATGAGGCGAGCAGAAAATTAGTTGTTGAAGCATTAGCAATAAGCATAGTATCCTATTGCTCCACGATATGGAATGGATGTTCAAATTTAAACTCTCAAAAAATACAGAAGATTCAAAATTTTGCATCGAAAGTCGCCTCAGGTTATGGGAAAAAATATGATCATGCCTCACCGTATATTAGAAAACTGGAATGGTTAAAGATAGAAAATAAAAAAGTTTATGATGTTTGTATTTTTGTTCATAAAATATTGCATGAACATATACCCCAAAGAATATTAAGATTGGAAACCATCGAGCAGACGAGATCTCGTCAAACTAGGCAGAGCAGCAATCTGATGGTTCCAAGTAGGCGAACAGCAATAGCTGATAGGGCAACTTCAGTCAGGGGACCTAGGTTATGGAACGCACTGCCTGTGGATATTAGGGAATGTGGAAATTTACCTGTTTTTAAAAAGAAATTGAAATCATTCTTATTTGCGAGCCAGCAAGGATTATAATATTCTGGTTGAAGTGTGCAACACATTGGTTACTTTTAAGTGACTAGTTTGCAGTTTGTAATGTATGGATGAAAGGTGATAAACTGAAAATTTAATTTTATTTTATTACTGTATTTTTATTAGCATTGAGGACATTTATTGTCACCATTTTCAGACAAAATGTATTTATATGTGCGTGTGTATTTATCTACTGTATGTATATATTCATTATTGACCGTATGTAAACAAAATTTTACCTTTTTAGACACTACAACGTTCTTGAATTTTTATACATCATGTGTTTTGGACTTGTCTTAGAAACATCCTAATTTACTAAATATAGCTAATTTGTACGTAAATTCTTATTTTTAATGTGAAATTTTAAATAGTTTTATTGCAGACGTAATATATAATTTATGGATTTTAGATCGTAGTAAAATACTATCCTAAATGTATTTTAATAGGTCATTACTATTTAAGAACCTTCCAATGTAAATACATTCTTTATGTAACAGAATACCCATTGTTTTATGGAATAAAGGAATTATTATTATTATTATTATTATTATTATTATTATTATTATTATTTCTCTTTCTCTCTCTCTCTCTCTCTCTCTCTCTCTCTCTCTCTCTCTCTCTCTCTCTCTCTCTCTCTCTCTCTCTCTCTCTCTCTCTTAAATTGTTTTCCTGCTTTGCTACGTACAATACTGTATAATTTATATTTGTAAGGTAACATATTTTGTAAATGCTTTTACTGTAAATACTGTATCATTATTTATCACTATCATCATGCGCGTTAAATGCCTTGTATGTTCTGAGCGTGGTTGTTTACTGAGCGTACACGCCGTCGTTTCAGGCGGCGTCATAAAGAAAAAGATTTCATTTGGAAGTCCTAAGAAAAATACGTAAACTTAAACATTGGTAATAAAAAAATCAACATACAGTACTGTATAATCAATATAATCGATGCAAAAACTAACCTATACATATATGTGTACACTAAATGAGTTTGTTTCTTCATTATGATCAGAGATGAACGTAAACAAAACATTGGTTGCCATTTTTTATCGTGCTTTTTAGGTGTTTAGGAAACGCATGATATAAAATCGCCTTTAATATTTGTGCCTGTTTTAGTTTAGGGTGCTGTAGTACATGCATTAAGTGTTCTGTACATTAAAGGGTGGTTTGTTAACAGTACTACGTACAAGGGAAGGTTTTAAAAGTCCGAATATACATGTTAAATAAATAGGTAAATATGATGTCACTACTTCGCGGATTTTCACCTATCGCGCCCGCGTCTGGAACCTATCTACCGCGATAAACGAGGGTTCACTGTACAGGTGGGGGTGTACATCAACAGCGCCATCTGTCAAGTAGGTACTCAAGTACTCAATGTCAACAAGAACCAATTTTCTCCTCTGTCCACTGGGTCTCTATTGGGGAGGAAGGGTGGGTCCTTTAATTTATGATCATCGGGTAAGTATATTCAAAAATTTATTTTACTAAGGAAAATAACATTTTTCAATATTAAACTTACCCGATGATCATATAGCTGATTCACACCCAGGGGGGTGGGTAGAGACCAGCATTACATGTTAACATTATGAGCTAAGTATTCCGTATTTCATTTTAGCAGTTATTCAAAATAACAAGCATAAAATAAATAAGTACCTGGTAAGGAAGACGACTTGAACAATTACTCTGCCTTTTTAAGTACGTCTTCCTTACTGAGCCTCGCGATCCTCATAGGATGCTGAGCGACTCCTAGGAGCTGAAGTATGAAGGGTTGCAACCCATACTAAAGGTCCTCATCAAAACCTCTAATCTAGGCGCTTCTCAAGAAATGATTTTGACCACCCGCCAAATCAAGTAGGATGCGAAAGGCTTCTTAGCCTTCCGGACAACCCAAAAATATTTCAAGAGAAAGATTAAAAAGGTTCTGGAATTAGGGAATTGTAGTGGTGGAGCCCCCACCACTACTGCACTCGTTGCTACGAATGGTCCCAGAGTGTAGCAGTTCTCGTAAAGAGACTGGACATTCTTAAGATAAAAGACGCGAACACTGATTTGCTATTCCAATAGGTTGCGTCGAATATACTTTGCAGAGATCTATTTTGTTTAAAGGCCACGGAAGTTGCGACAGCTCTAACTTCTTGTGTCCTTACCTTCAGCCAAGCTTGGTCTTCCTCATTCAGAAGGGAATGAGCTTCTCGTATTAACAGTCTGATAAAATAGGATAAAGAATTCTCTGACATAGGCAAAGATGGATTCTTAACTGAACACCAAAAAGCTTCAGACGGGCCTCGTAAAGGTTTTTAAAATAGAACTTAAGAGCTCTTACAGGACATAATACTCTTTCTAGTTCATTTCCAACCATACGATAAGTTTGGAATATCGAACGATATTGGTCAAGGCCGAGAAGGCAGCTCGTGTTTGGCTAGAAAACCAAGTTGTAGAACATGTAGCCGTTTCGGATGAGAATCCGATGTTCTTGCTGAAGGCATGAATCTCACTGACTCTTTTAGCTGTGGTTAAGCATATCAGGAAAAGTGTCTTAAAGGTGAGATCTTTCAGGGAGGCTGATTGAAGCGGTTCGAACCTGTCTGACATAAGGAATCTTAGAACCACGTCTAAATTCCAACCAGGTGTAACCAAACGACGCTCCTTCGTGGTCTCAAAAGACTTAAGGAGGTCCTGTAGATCTTTATTGTTGGAAAGATCTAAGCCTCTGTGACGGAAGACTGATGCCAACATGCTACTGTAACCCTTGATAGTGGGAGCTGAAAGAGATCGTTCTTTCCTCAGATATAAGAGGAAGTCAGCTATTTGAGTTACAGAGGTACTGGTCGAGGATACGGATACTGACTTGCACCAGTTTCGGAAGATTTCCCACTTCGATTGGTAGACTCTAAGGGTGGATGTTCTCCTTGCTCTAGCAATCGCTCTGGTTGCCTCCTTCGAAAAACCTCTAGTTCTCGAGAGTCTTTCGATAGTCTGAAGGCAGTCAGACGAAGAGCGTGGAGGCCTTGGAGTACCTTCTTTACGCGTGGCAGACGTAGCAGGTCCACCCTTAGGGGAAGTGTTCTGGGAACGTCTACTAGCCATCGAAGTACCTCGGTGAGTTATTCTCTCGCGGGCCAGAGGGAAGCAACTAGCGTCAACTTTGTCCCTTCGTGAGAAGCGAACTTCTGCAGTACCTTGTTGACAATCTAGAACGGAGGGAATGCATATAGATCTAGATGTGACCAATCTAGTAGAAAGGCATCTATATGAACTACTGCTGGGTCCGGGATAGGTGAGCAAAGTATTGGGAGCCTCTTGGTCATCGAGGTTGCGAAGAGATCTATGGTTGGCTGGCCCCAGGTGGCCCAAAGTCTCTTGCATACATCCTTGTGGAGGGTCCAATATGTTGGAATTATTTGTCCCTTCCTACTGAGACAATCTGCTATGACATTCAAGTTGCCTTGGATGAACCTCGTTACTAGTGAAAAGTCTAGACCTGTTGAACAGGAGAGGAGGTCTCTTGCGAACTCGTACCATGTCAGAGAGTAGGTCCCTCCTTGCTTGGAGATGTACGTCAAAGCAGGGTGTTGTCCGTGTTCACCTCCACCACTTTGCCTTGAAGGAGAGACCTGAAGCTTTTCCAGGTCAGACGTACTGCCAGTAGCTTCTTGCAGTTGAAATGCATTGTCCTTTGACTCGAGTTCCATAATCCCGAGCATTCCCTACCGCCTAATGTCGCACCCCAGCCTACGTCCGATGCGTCCGAGAAGAGAACGTGGTTGGGAGTCTGAACAGTCAGGGGAAGACCCTTTCAAAGGTTGATAAAGTCCTTTCACCAAGTCAGACCAGACTTTATCTTTCCGGAAACCGGGATCGAGACCGCTTCTAGCGTCTTGTCCTTTTCCAGTGAAAAGCTAGATGATACAGAAGAGGACGGAGGTGTAGTCTTCCAAGAGACACAAAATGAACCACGGATGACAGTGTCCTAACCAGACTCATCCACAGCCTGACAGGGCAGTGTTCCTTCTTCAGCATCTTCTGGATGGATAACAGGGCTGGGGGTTGATCGTCTTGTTCAGCAATGTCCTCATCAGAGGGTTCCTCATCCGAAACTGATGAGGAAACGGCAACGGAGTGGGCAACGTCTGACTCGCTGAATCCGGTCGCACTGGTGGATGCGTGACGGAGCCGGACACAAGATCATGGTACTGCTGCACAGTCTGTGAACTGTCAACCATGGGGACGCGAGGAAGTACAGCGTCAACCCGAAACTGTCTAGACTGTCTGGGTTGTGCAGTCAACCCCCTACCGGGTTGCTGAGGTTGCCGCACTGCGTCACAACAAGTCACCTCTGCTGGTTGTTGAACGTCTTCCTAGTGACACACTGAACGTCCACAACCACCTCCGAGAGTCGCTTAACGTCAACGTGCGACTGGCAACCCACACTGGGTCGCACCGGTGGAGGAACCACCTCAACTGGCGGACGTGAGTAGGATACCTCAGCGTCAACAGGGCGTACAACCAACCGGTAGGAAGGTTGTTGGCTAGGAGGTTCTTCTCCGTAAAAAATCCTCTCTCAAGGACACAAGCTTGGACTGCATGTCTTGCAACAAAGCCCATTAGGGTCTATGGGAGCAGGTGTGGCAACATACGGGGTTAGCGACCGAAGCGGAACCATTTACCATCCCTGGAAGCCTTGTTATGCTTTAATTAAAGTCCATAGGAGGCTAAGCAGCTTAAGGCTCCTCTCCAAATGACAGAGTCCTCAAAGGAATATCAGAAGGAGGGAGAACAGCACTTTCTCATCTACAGGAACCATGTCCGAGAAAAGCTAGGTTATCTCAGTGAGGGTCTCACTGGTGCATAAGCAGCAGACCAGAAGGCAACGTTATGTAACTGCTTGACAGTCTGTGAACTGTCAAAAACTGAACTGTCAACCACAACGGGTGCGTGAGGACATACAGCACTGGTGCATTAGTAGCAGACCAGAAGGCAACGTCATGTAACTGCTTGACAGTCTGTGAGCTGGCAACAACCAAAGCTGTGTGGGGAAGCCTCAACTCCTGACTGACTAGTCTGCTGCGGGCGAGTGGCGGTAACCACAGTGGGTTGCGGAGGCTGACACACCGTGTCAAAACACGGTAGCTTGTGGTAGCTCACGCACGGCAACGGAGTGCTCCGTGTGTCTGTGGGAGTCAGCATGCGTCTGGCAGGGTCGACTGCGCATGGGTGGAGGAGCTCTCACAACAAGAGTGTGGGAGCAGGCAGCCATGCTGGGCGCACAACCGTGGCAGGTTGTAGGCAAACGGGTGCATCGTCAACCTTCTCTGCAGTCGGAGTGTGGGAGCAGGCAACAACCAAAGCGGAGTGGTGGTGCGTGGTGGGGACTGCCGAGGGTTGCGGAAACTAACGCATCGCGTCAAAACACGGCAGCTTGACTCCACCTTCCCACTGCTGATGCGGTAGCTCACGCATGTTAACGGAGGGTGCCGCACGTCGGCTAACATTAACATGCGTCTGGCAGGGTCGATTGCGCATCGGAGGTGGAGCTCTCCGCAGCCGGAGTGTGGGAGCAGGCAGCCTCAGCGTGAGCTGGGCGCACAACCGTGGCAGGTTGTAGGCTAACGAGAGCAGTGTCAACCTTCTCCGCACGAAACTCCTGCATAACCGCAGCTAACTGAGTCTGCATAGACTGCAGTAAAGACCACTTAGGGTCTACAAAAAACGGCAACAGACGGAGCTACTGTCCGTTGTGACTGAGGGTCTAAAACAGCTGGTGCGGCAACAGACGGAGTTACTGCCTGTTGCGGTACCACCTTGCCTCTCTTGGGAGGAGTGCAGTCGTCGGATGACTGCAGCGAGTCCGAACTGACCCAGTGGCTACACCTAGGCCGTTGGACTTGCGCGGAAGGGACCGACTTGCACTTAAAAAGCTGCAAGATGTGGTCCATGGTTTCTTACGAGAAACCTCTTCCGCAGACGAGGAATAAATGGGCTCTCTCGTCTTTGTGTGGGTGGGGCGATCTCACGTCGGCTAACGTGGGTAGATACGCCCGAAACCACGGAGGGAAAAACGTCTGTTCGTCGATCAAGGCCTGTGGAACCCATAAGTCGTTCGACATTACTTCTCCCCTGGGCTTGGGAGCTTGTAAGAGGTCCCGGACTAGGTGAACAACTGGCACGAACAGACGAACCCTCGGACGCAACACTGTAACACTTTGCGCATATCACTTTATCACTTTTGATTTTCTGTTTGCACTTATTTCACTGAAATCGAAACTTTAACTGATTTCTATCTGAAACACGCAATCCTATCCTTCATTAAAAGGTAGTAATTGCGAAAACAGTTTTACAATGCAACAGAAAAACATAAAAAAAAGATAAAGAATTCAGTGGCTGTAAAAAGAGACTAAACACTAGATCAAATAAACTACGTTTACAATCTCTCACCGCAGAAAGCCTGGGAACAAGAATAAAACCCTAGAAACGTTTTACCTTCTTCCCCTACAGCGACTAGGGAGAAGAGTAAAAAAAAAAACGAGAACAACGTTACCCGCTTGAACGAAACGTTTATTCTCCTCTCTCTCCCTCTCTCTCTTCTCTCTTGATTTAGCACCTGAGAGAAGAGCCCAATTATATATCGTTAAAACATGTTATTTGCTAAAGGAAAAAACTGAAAGGTTTCCCAAATAAAAAGTTCCTTTATTTAGAATTTAAACCATTTAAGCTAAGAAAGAATGAACGAAACGCTAGAATCGGTTTACTCTTACTGCAACGTGAAACCGTGATACACTCTCTCTCTAACGTAACGATAGAGCGCAAGTTGAACGTCCTGAACGTCAACAACTGCGGAGACTAAAAAACTAAACGTTAGTTCATCTTTGAAAACAGTACGAGACAATCAAAGAAATTCTTTCATAAAACATTAAAATTAAAAAAGTATTAAATTCTTAAAAGGTTAAATACGATATAACGGGCTCAATGTTAATTAACTTCGGTTCCAAGTAAGGACCGCCTACTAATAGGAAAGGTCGCATATAAACAAACATAAAAATTAATTTTTTATAAGTTTATAATAAATGGAAAGTTAATCGAAGAGGCCTATAAAGGCGGAGAGATATAAAATAAATAGATCTATAACTTGTTAAGCAAAATTACCAAAAACCTAAACACACTTCCGTCTAAGGGAAGGGTCGGCCATTTAAAAGTGAAAGAGAGTCCATACTCTCTTCGTCACCATAATTAAATCTATCCAAAACGAGTTCAAGTTTTGAAATGAAGATAAAACCCCTGCATAGCGAAAGCTCAAAACTGGAATAGTGTACTTCACCAAATCGTTGTGAAAACAAATCCAGTTAGGGACGGCGTATTTAGTAGGTCTTGCCATTGGCACGACAGAGAGAAAATTGGTTCTTGTTGACATCGAGTACTTGAGTACCTACTTGACAGATGGCGCTGTTGATGTACACCCCCACCTGTATAGCGATCGCTGGCGTATTCCGCCCGTAGGTTTTTTCTGTCGGGCAGCAGAGCTGACAGCTATATGATCATCGGGTAAGTTTAATATTGAAAATTATTGTTTACTGTGTTCACACATCGACTACTGTAGTTGTTTATTGGCAACAGAATATTAATAGAAAGTATATCTTTAGGAGTGGTTACTTATACTATTTACTAAATAAAATTTGCAGCCTATTAATATCCTAGTTTTTTTCTTATATTATTAAACTTGTATAGATAGAAAAGTTTCAAATGGTTCTAAGGAGGCTTCTGTCATATTTGTTAATTTATATGGCTGTATTTTGGACTTGAATCAGAATGTATTTCGTAAAATCTGAGATATCATGTTAAAGAGAATATGAGAAAATACAATGTGAGAATATATAAATATTCATATTTAAATTTAAAAGAAGATATCAAAGCTCCATACAGATAATCTGTTCGTTCCTCCTAATGTTCAAAATTGAAATTTATATAGAAATCTAATGGCAAAAATAAGTCCCTTTTCAATTCATATAAAAACTACTTCTAAAATAACCTTTACTCCATATAGCATAAAAAAGTCTGATAATTAATAAGAACACAAAACATTTCCCCAAAACATCATTAGCAATGAAACATCTAACCTAATTACAAATAACAGAGAAAATCTTTCTGATACATCACTCAAGAAATACCCTGAATGAATGTATTCCACTGCTAAACAAGGAACATGGAAATATTCCGAGAATCATTCTAATATCTATAAGTACGCCAACACTCAAATATGCATTTTAATTAGAACCTATACCTTTGTGACAACCACATTAATAAAATCAAAGCAAAAGATATGTATACTATGATCATTTTATCACATCTACAAGTTGCCAAAGCAATGAAACAAGGTGATGAACAAAAATATACTAATCAAGTTACTTACTCTCTCAATTTTATCGCGTGTCAGGTAATTCACAGGCCATGATGGGCAGAATTCTGTGATACGAGCTTTCAATTCAATCATTGGATCCCACTTCATGTCATAAATTGCATACCCTTCGTCAGGATTCTTCCTCAACACACGGTGGAACCAATCTATCAACTCGCACAGTTCATATCGACGAGGTCTGAAATATTAATTTGAACTCTAAAACTCCAAAAGGAAAAAGTGAATAAACTATACAATGGTATCCAACTGAAATACTGTATATCATTTAAAGAATGTAAAGTACAGTAAGTATTGCATTCCCATCAAAATGCACTTATACTGTACATAAGTTGTCAGTTTCTTTGCTTACTGATTTATAACTTAAACCAAAATTAGATATGATCACAGATGACCATTTTCAAATGTTGATATTATGAGATATAGAGGGTAAAATAGTCCAAGTAAAAATATCCAATCTCAGTACAGGCAACTGTTCACCATTGTTTCATCTGTCATCTTGAATTAAAAGTTTATATGAATTTTTGACAAACTACATACCAATGAAAGATATTGACTTTATATCTTATTAATACTTCTACATGTATTATCGTCTTTTAAGAGTTGTACCTCAAATTACGGAACCGAATATTAGTTTTTAATAATTAACGGAATAAAGGATTGCATTGCTCTGTAGAAATTGTTAAATTTTGTGGAACTTCAGAAGTTCAAACTTGCAGCCAATTTTTTTGTTGTTGGTCAACTGACACAAGTCAGTGTTTAGGAAATAGTGTTTATGATATATTAAAACTATAGCACAAAATTCTAAAATATATACAGTAATTTACAAAAACATTGGCTTAAAATTCACACAAAAGTAATTATTAATATGGCTTTAAAATTTACAAATTACTATAAGCTAAACCATAAAATAAAATCTCACAAACAGATAAAATCGTAAGTCCATGTGCAATACTGTACATTGGAAAGATAGTTATACTTACCCAGCTGCTTCATATGTCTTTCCAACAGCTAATGGGTCCTTAACAGCATTAACAATCCCCTGTGCGATGTCCCCGACGTACAATGGTTGCTTCCAAATATCTTTACCTGCCTTGGGTAGTGGCATAAACATGCCTTGATGTCTCCATAATCCAACATAATACCTGTAGTAAGGGACTAATTATTTTTTACAATAATATGACAAATTCGTAGATAATTTGTATTTTTCCTAACCATACAAACCTTGGCTATTTAATAGGGGTATTACTTTCAGCGTAGCTGAAATGACAAGCCATTAATTTTTAACGAGGGTTAACTACCCACACCGGTAGTTAGCATGGGGTAGGGAGGGTAGCTTGCTACCGCTCTCCCTCACGCACCTGTGATTGAGCTCACTTTGCTTGGAGGTAGGACTTCAAGGGGGAGAGGGATGGCGGGTAAGGTTTATATAGTTAGGAAAAATACAAATTATCTACGAATTTGTCATTTGTTCCGTAACTGGAATACAAACCACGCTATTTAATAGGGGTGACTCACCCATTACGAAGGGTGGACGTCCCAGCCAATCTGGCTTTTTGGCTTTACCCGGGGGCTCGTCATCCGAGTGTGTTAGCACTCACGGAATAAGGAGTCCCAGCGCCTCGCTAAAACTACGCAAGGTTCGCAGCCTACACTGAAATAATGGATGGTTTGTGTCTAAGAAAGCTTTGTTGGTTGTATGTTATGAAACAAACTATTACTTTTTTTTTTATTTTTATAGCCCTCTGTACCCACTAAAAAGTGCCTTAATCTGTTATTTCTTTCTAGGTACTAACAGCAGCCCCTACACTAAAAGGGGAATTTAGACTAAGTACTGTACAGTGAACCCTCGTTTATCGCGGTAGATAGGTTCCAGACGCGGCCGCGATAGGTGAAAATCCGCGAAGTAGTGACACCATATTTACCTACTTATTCAACATGTATATTTTGACTTTTAAAACCTTCCCTTGTACGTAGTACTGTTAACAAACTACCTTTTAATGTACAGAACACTTAATGCATGTACTAAAGTACCCTAAACTAAAACAGGCACAAATATTAAAGGCAATTTTATATCATGCGTTTCCTAAACACGCTAAAAAGCACGATAAAAAATGGCAACCAATGTTTTGTTTACATTTATCTCTGATCATAATGAAGAAACAAACTGGAGGTAGAGCTTTGTTTATTACCCAGACATATGTCCCATACTTTTCCCTTAGAACTACATCACATCTTCCTACTTTAGATATATATATATATATATATATATATATATATATATATATATATATATATATATATATATATATATATATATATATATATATATATATATATGTATATATATATATATATATATATGTATATATATATATATGTGTGTGTATATATATATATATATATATATTTATATATATACACATATACATACCTACATATATACATACATACATATATATATATATATATATATATATATATATATATATATATATATATATATATATATATATATTATATATATATATATATATATATATATTACTGTATATATATGGGTTATGGAAAAAATCCGCGATGGTCGAACCGCGAAGTAGCGAGGGTTCACTGTACCTGTAAAGTAAGGGTAAGGGTTAGGTTGGGTAGGGAATGTTGGGCGTTTGTCAGTACGTATGGGCCAGGTAGTGAGAAAAGTGAAGAAGAGCGGAATGAGTTCTGGAATGAATTAATTAGGCATGTAGAAGGACTGGGTAGAAGGAATTATGTAGTTGTCATGGGTGACTTAAATGCTAGAGTGGGCGCTGGAGAGGTAGAAGGTGTCATTGGTAAGTATGGCGTACCAGGTGAAAATGAGAGTGGTGAGACTGGTAGATATGTGTGTTGAGCAAGAGATGGTGATAAGTAATAGCTTTTTCAAAAAAAAAAAAGATAAAAATAAGTATACATGGGTAAGAGTGGCAAATGGAAGAGTAGTAGAAAGGGCATTAATAGATTGTGTGTTGATAACTAAAAGAATGTTTGGAAGATTGAAAGACGTGCACGTGTTTAGGGGTATGGCTAACAGTATATCTGATCATTTTTTGGTGGAAGGAAAATTAGTTGTAGCAAAAGAGTGGGGGAATACAGTAGGTGGATGTAAAAGGGAGCTAGTGAGGGTTGAAGAGCTAATAAAACCGGGGGTAAAAAGTAAATATCAGGAAAGGTTGAAAATGATATATGACGAAGTGAAAGTAAGAGAAACGGGCAATTTAGAGGAGTGTAAGTTAGTAAATGAAAATTTTGTTGGGATTGCACGTGATGTGTGTGTGTGTGTGTGGAAAGAAGGTTGTTGGAGGCAGCATGAGGAAGGGCAGTGAATGGTGGAATGAAGGAGTGAAGGTAAAAGTGGAAGAGAAAAAGAGGGCTTTTGAAGAAAGGCTGCAGAGTAATAGTATAGAGAAGTATGAAAAATATAGAGAGGAAAATGTGGAAGTAAAGCGCAAGGCGCGTGAGGCAAAGAGGGCAGCTGACCTGAGGTGGGATCAGGGATTGGGTCATTCATATGAAGAGAATAAGAAGAAGTTTTGGAAAGAAGTGAAGAGAGTAAGGAAGGCTGGCTCAAGAATTGAAGACAGTGAAAGATGGAAATGGAAGGTTGTTAAAAGGAGAGGAGGCAAGGAAAAGATGGGCGGAATATTTTGAAAGTTTACTGAATGTTGAGGATAATAGGGAGGCAGATATAATTGCTGTTGCAGGTGTTGAGGTGCCAGTGATGGAAATGAGAAAGAGAGATATTACTATAGAGGAAGTGAGAAGAGCACTAGATGAAACGAGAGTAGGAAAAGCATCTGGTATGGATGGTGTGAGACCTGAGATGTTGAAGGAAGGGGGTGTGACTGTTCTTGAATGGTTGGTGAGATTGTTTAATATGTGTTTTGTGTTGTCAATGGTACCAGTAGATTGGGTTTGTGCATGTATTGTACCACTATATAAGGGTAAGGGATATGTGCATGAGTGTTGTAATTCAAGAGGTATTAGTTTGTTAAGCGTAGTTGGAAGTGTATGGTAGAGTAATGATTAATAGGATTAAGGATAAAACAGAGAATGCAATCTTGGAAGTACAGGGTGGTTTTAGAAGAGGTAGGGGTTGTATGAATCAGATTTTTACAGTTAGGCAGATATGCGAGAAATATTTAGTAAAAGGTAAGGTGTATGTTGGGTTTATGGATCTGGAGAAAGCGTATGATAGAGTTGATAGGGAAGCAATGTGGAATGTGATGAGGTTATGTGGAGTTGGTGGAAGGTTGTTGCAAGCAGTGAAAAGTTTCTGCAAAGGTAGTAAAGCATGTGTTAGGATAGGAAATGAAGTGAATGATTGGTTTCCGGTGAGAGTGGGGCTGAGACAGGGATGTGTGATGTCGCCGTGGTTGTTTAACTTGTATGTTGATGGAGTGGTGAGAGAGGTGAATGCTCGAGTGCTTGGACGAGGATTAAAACTGGTAGAACATGTTGAATGGAGAGTTACTTGAGGAGGTGGATCAGTTTAAGTACTTGGGGTCTGTTGTTGCAGCAAATGGTGGAGTGGAAGCAGATGTACGTCAGAGAGTGAATGAAGGTTGCAAAGTGTTGAGGGCAGTTAAGGGAGTAGTAAAAAATAGAGGGTTGGGCATGAATGTAAAGAGAGTTCTATATGAGAAAGTGATTGTACCAACTGTGATGTATGGATCGGAGTTGTGGGGAATGAAAGTGATGGAGAGACAGAATTTGAATGTGTTTGAGATGAAGTGTCTAAGGAGTATGGCTGGTGTATCTCGAGTAGATAGGGTTAGGAACGAAGTGGTGAGAGTGAGAATGGGTGTAAGAAATGAGTTAGCAGCTAGAGTGGATATAAATGTGTTGAGGTTGTTTGGCCATGTTGAGAGAATGGAAAATGGCTGTCTGCTAAAGAAGGTGATGAATGCAAGAGTTGATGGGAGAAGTACAAGAGGAAGGCCAAGGTTTGGGTGGATGGATGGTGTGAAGGAAGCTCTGGGTGATAGGAGGATAGATGTGAGAGAGGCAAGAGAGCGTGCTAGAAATAGGAATGAATGGCGAGCGATTGTGACGCAGTTCCAGTAGGCCCTGCTGCTGCCTCCGATGCCTTAGATGACCGCGGAGGTAGCAGCAGTAGGGGATTCAGCATTATGAAGCTTCATCTGTGGTGGATAATGTGGGAGGGTGGGCTGTGGCACCCTAGCAGTACCAGCTGAACTCGGTTGAGTCCCTTGTCAGGCTGGGAGGAACGTAGAGAGTAGAGGTCCCCTTTTTTGTTTTGTTTCATTTGTTGATGTCGGCTACCACCAAAATTGGGGGAAGTGCCTTGGTATATGTATGTACTGTACCTGTTTATACGAAAGATGAAGTTGCCAAAAGGATAGTTACTCAAGACTTGTATTGTGAATATTTCTGCCCTGCTACATGGTAACTTAATTAGAAATTAGGAGCCAGTGAAACTAGATTAGTCTTATCAGTGACCTAAGTGGTAATATATTGACACACAGGGTTTATGGACAGTTTTTTTTCAAATACTTGCCCCAGAACCAGGTGAACATAAAGTGGCATAGAACAGTTATTTCAGTGATGGCCAAACTTTATAATTATTGTCAATTCCTAAACCCAGTGGATTGTTCATGCAGATTATGAACCACAGTGTTGCGGGGTTCTCCTCTAAGCTTCAAGTTTGTTCCTGTCATAGTCAGGAATAAATCTGCAGGATTCACCTGAGTATGTAACTTTGCAGCCTAATGGTACAATGGATATTGATAAGGACAGTACTGCTTTAGGGAAAATTATTGCAGTACAGTGAACCCTCGTTTATCGCGGTAGATAGGTTCCAGACCCGACCGCGATAGGTGAAAATCCGCGAAGTAGTGACACCATATTTACCTATTTATTTAACATGTATATTCAGACTTTTAAAACCTTCTCTTGTACGTAGTACTGTTAACAAACTACCCTTTAATGTACAGAACACTTAATGCATGTACTACAGTACCCTAAACTAAAACAGGCACAAATATTAAAGGCGACTTTATATCATGCGTTTCCTAAACACGCCAAAAAGAACGATAAAAAATGGCAACCAGTGTTTTGTTTACGTTTATCTCTGATCATAATGAAGAAACAAACGCATTTACACATCTGTGTATAGTTAGTTTTTGCATCGATTATATTGATTATTCAGTACAGTATGTTGATTTTGTTATTACCAATGTTTTACTTAATTTTTCTTAGGACTTCCAAAAGAAATGTTTTTCTTTATGACGCCGCCTGAAATGACGGCGTCATAAAGTACGCTCAGTAAACAAACGAAGGCATTTAACGCGCATGATGAAAGTGATAAATAATGATATTACAGTAAAAGCTTTTATAAGATATGTTATTACAAATATTATTTACCGTATCTATATAAAATCATACATACGTAGCAAAGCAGGAAAACAATTTACGAGAGAGAGAGAGAGAGAGAGAGAGAGAGAGAGAGAGAGAGAGAGAGAGAGAGAGAGAGAGAGAGAGAGAGAGAGATTGTTTTACATACGTAAATGTAAATTTTAAACAAAAAAAAAAGCCCCATTTCATATAAAATAGATTACAAATATTTTACTTTATCATATTACAGTAGTCTGTATAATACTGTAAAGTTCAGTACAGTATGTTGTTGTTATAGTCGTGGCGATGAAATTCTCACGAAACAAAAACACGCCATTTGATTACAACAGCTGATTCATTCTCTCTCTCCTCTCTCTCTCTCTCTCTCTCTCTCTCTCTCTCTCTCTCTCTCTCTCTCTTCGTGTTATACAATACTTACATTTAGATGAAGAAACTAAAATTAGTTTTCTTAGTGTCAATTAAATACGAAACAAAAAAATTATGCCGAGTCTACATCCATTTCAATCCTAGCTAAAAATACGGCATCCGATTTCATCAGCAAACCACTATTTTTTGGGAAACATCATCTTATTCTAGAAAATTGCTACTCTTTAAATAGTTAATTGCACATTAAGAAAGCGTGTACTTTTGTTTTTAAATTTCGGGTGTGTTTTAAAAATCGAGTATTGTTGACTTCTTTTTGTTTTACTTTTGGCCGTGATTAGATCAGCTGACATCTAGCTGCCGCTCGAGAGAGTACGAATACACTAACAAAGTATCGTTTATACAATTTCTTAACTTATTCAAACCGTCTACAGTATACAGTTGATATTACATAAGCACCGATGTGTTATAACCTATCAAGTTTTTTTGTTTATTACATTTAAACCCCCCCCCCTCTCTCTCTCTCTCTCTCTCTCTCTCTCTCCTCTCTCTCTCTCTCTCTCTCTCTCTACCTCTCTCTCTCTCTCTACCTCTACCTCTCTCTCTCTCTCTACCTCTACCTCTCTCTCTCTCTCTACCTCTACCTCTCTCTCTCTCTCTACCTCTCTCTCTCTCTCTACCTCTCTCTCTCTCTCTCTCTCTGTGGGCTACTTTTCACTACCTCCCATTCCTTACCTCTCTCTATCTCTCTAACAAATGATATCTTTGTTGCTCCTCAAAGTTTCATTTATATTGAAAATCAATCATGATTCAATTTTCCTTACTTTCTCCAATCTCGCACCATCGGTCACATCGCGGTATTTTCGAAATTTCCGGAAAATCCGCGATATATGTATATACATGGGTTATGAAAAAATCTGCGAAGTGGTGAATCCGCGATGGTCGAACCGCGAAGTAGCGAGGGCTCACTGTACAGTATTTTCAAAGTGTTATATTTTCATTTAGTTGGTTGATTAGAGTTGTTGTGAAGATAATTGGATCACCCAGGCAATATACACGGTTGTGTTTATCATGTACTAAAACATGTAGATGTGAGTAGTATAGTTTAAGGAAAACTTGTGTGTCCAACATGTGAATAGTTTTCTTTATTATTCAAATCTTTTTTTAATCTTGTTATCTTGAGGCTGGAGTGTAAAGGGATGCTAATTTTGCCTTTAATTGCTTATTTGAATTGACAAAACAATGTTAATGTAATCCTAACAGTTATTTTTTTTTCAAATAAATATTTTTTTTGTTTTTATGAAGACAGAAATTCATTCCAGTTCCTTACATCACTGTGACCCCTTCTCAGCCACTGTTTTTTAGAATTGACTTTTCATTGTTTTTTTTTCCTTTCACCTAATGTTCTTATATTGTACTTCTATCCAGCTAGCCCAATGAAACGGAAGAAAAGGAGAAGTAAGGTTCTAGCTGGGTCCCCTTGCCCAGTATAAATCAAGGGTTGGTGCCCAGTGCTCCGTTCTCTTGATCTGTTACCTAGATTTTTGGGTATTCCACCATTGAATATTTTTTTTTTTGGGGGGGGGAATGAACGTTGGGTTGTGGTCGGCATTCGGACACTAAACAGTTCGGGTGCTACCTCTGGCCACAGTCCGCAAACCACTATAACGCAAGCTGTGTGTGAAGGTATGTAAAAATGTGACTCATCCTAGAAAGCTATTCCGAGTTCTTTAGATGGGAAAACTGTGCACTAGGACTTTCCCAATACCACCTCGTCAGGGTATGGGGACGCAACAGTATCAATCTTAATACTAGGTACACAATAGAGCATGGTTTACCTGCAGTGGTTTGAGGTCAGCTATGCAGAGAACCCAGGATGCTGCTTTCCCCAAGAGAGGGGAGAATGAAGAAAAGAATACGGGCCAGTCAAACCGGGTAACAATGCCCTCAACCTTCTACTACTTGTCCAATAAGGAGCTTGAGGTTTTAAACCAGCTGTTGTGCAGCCACCACAGGACTGATAGAAAACGTATCGTGTCTCCTGTGGGTCACGTCTTGCAGGTAGTGGGATGTGAAAGTGTTTTGACGTTTCCACACCCCAGCTTGAAGAACCTGCGTCACGGAGTAGTTTCTTTTGAAGGCCAGGGACGTAGCTATGCCCCTGACATCATGTGCTCTGGGGCGACGTGACAGAGGAGGGTCTGAATTCAGTGCAAGGTCAATGACCCTGAGAATCCATGCTGAGATGGTGTTCTTGGTGAGCCTCCTCTTGGTCCTTCCTGTGCTGACGAATATTGCAGGCACACGAGGACGGGCTGCGGCTGTTCTTTTGAGGTACAGCCTCAAACTCCTTACTGGGTATAGTAAGAGATGGTCTGGGTCATCTGCTACAGTATGGAGACTAGAAATACGGAAAGAGTCGAATCGAGGATCCGCTACTCCCGGGTTCTGAGTCTTGGCAATAAACTCAGGGACGAAGCTGAAAGTTGCCTCTCCCCATCCCCTTGAATGGGCGATGTCGTATGATAGACCATGAAGTTCACTGCCTCGCTTGGCCGAGGCCAAAGCTAGCAGGAACACAGTCTTGCCTGGAGTAATGGTTCATAGGGAGGTCTCTTAAGAGACCTGAGAACTCGAACCACGTTCCATGGGGGGAGGTCTCACTTCTGACGGGGGGCAGGTAAGTTCGTAACTCCGTATGAGTAGAGAAAGTTCTAGCGATGAAGAAATGTCCATTCCTTTCAGTCTGAAGGCGAGGCTTAAGGCTGAGCGATAGCCTTTCACTGATAAGCGCATTTCTTCACGCAAATACATGAGGAACTCTGCTATTGCTGGAATAGTGGCATCGAGTGGAGAGATACCCCTTCCACGACACCAACCACAAAAGACTTTCCACTTTGCCTGGTAGACAGCTGCTGATGATTTTCGCAGGTGTCCAGACACCCAGATTGCAACTTGTTGCAAAAATCCTCTCTCAGAGAGGAGATGCTGGATAGTCTCCAGGCGTGAAGTCATAGCGAAGCTACGGCTTTGTAAAAGATGTTGGCATGTGGTTGTTTGAGTAGATTGTGTCGTGGAGGGAGTTCTCTTGGGGGCTCCGTTAGGAGTTGCAGAAGGTCCGGGAACCATTGTGTGTGATGCCATACCGGAGCTATGAGGGTCATTGAAAGATTGACCGATGTTCTTGTCTTGTTGAGTACCCTCCTCATAAGACAGAACGGGGGAAAGGCGTAAACGTCGATGTTGTCCCACTGTTGTTGGAAAGCATCTTGCCAGAGAGCCTTGGGGTCTGAGACTGGGGAACAGTACGGTGTGAGCCTGAAGTTTAGGGCCATTGCGAAGAGGTTCACAGTCGGTGAACCCACACAAAGTCAGGACTTTGTTGGCTACTAGATGATCCACAGACCACTCGGTACTCACTATCTGAGATGCTCTGCTCAGGTTGTCGGCGATCACATTCCTTTTGCCCGGAATGAAGCGTGCCGATAGTGGTATCGAGTGGATTTCGGCCCATCTCAGTATCTCTACTGCTATATAGTTGCTGCGAAAAAGTACCTCCTTGTTTGTTGATGTAGGCCACTACTGTGGTGTTGTCTCTCATCACAAATACAGAGTGGCTTGGTAGGAACTCTTGGAACTGTTGAAGGGCCAGAAAGACGGCTTTCATCTCTAGAGATTTATGTGGAGGTACTTTTCTGACTCTGACCAGAGGCCTGAGGTCGTGTGGTGCAGCATGTGGGCCCCCCCACCTTTTTTTTGAAGCGTCTGAAAACAGCATCAAATCCGGGGGGAGGACGAGAAGGTCCACTCCCTCTCGTAGATTCTCATCCGTCACCCCCCACTGGAGGTCTGTCAGTTCCGCAGGTCCCATGGGGATCTAGATGTCCGGGGAGTCGTGTGCTTGATTCCAATGGGACTTGAGTTGCCACTGGAGGGATCTCATCCTGAGGCGACCATTGGGAACTTGATGGGCTAGCGATGAAAGGTGACCAAGGAGACGTAGCCACGATTGGGCTGGAAGTTCTTCTTGTCTGAAAAAAGATCTAGCGACCTTTCTCAGCCTTGCTATCCTGTCGTCTGATGGGAAGGCTTTGTGGAGAATGGTGTCTACAATCATGCCTAAGTATACCAGTCTTTGAGTGGGAAGCAGAGAGGAATTCTTGAGATTTACCATGATCCCCAGATCCTGACAAAGTCTCAGAAGTTTGTCTCGGTGTTGAAGAAGGGTTGACACAGAGTCTGCTAGGATTAGCCAGTCGTCCAGATAACGGAGGAGACGGATGCCAATCCTGTGTCCCCAAGATGACACAAGGGTAAACACTCTGGTGGGTGAAGACTTGTGGTGCTGTGGAAAGACCGAAGCACAGCACCTTGAACTGGTATATTTTGTTGTCTAGGCTGAATCTTAAGTACTTCCTTGAAGACAGGTGGACTGGAATCTGGAAGTACGCGTCCTTAGGTCCAGTGTGCACATGAAGTCTTGTGGTCATACTGGTAATCTGACCGTGTCCGGCGTCTCCATGCTGAACGGAGTTTGTTTGACAAACTTGTTCAGAGCTGAGAAGGTCAATGACTGGTCTCCAGCCTTCAGACGCCTTCTTTACAAGAAAGAGTCGACAGAAGAAGCCTGGGGATCCGTCGAGGACCTCTTGGAGAGCGCCCTTCTTCAACAGGGTCTGGACTTCTGCCCGAAGGGCTTCCCCCCTTCCCGATCCCATGGCAAGGGAGTTCAATGACACTGAATTCCTGGTCAGGGGAGGTAGAGAGGTTATGAACGGGACGCGATATCCACCTGTTTGCGCAACTTTGTAGGCATCCCCCCACTGGTGGAAATGCAGGGGGACTGCCTATCCTAGCGTTTGCGGCCTCGGCTGCTCCCTCTAGAATTTTTCCCTCCCCTGGAGGACTTTTTGCCTTTCCTGTCTTTGACAAAAAGGGCTTAGACACCGTTGTCTTCGTTGCAGTTTTTGTCGTTGTTGTGGTCTTGATTGGACAGGACTACTGTGGTACTGGCGCGCAGGTGAAAGTTGGCGCACAAGTGAAAGTTGGCGCGCAGGTGAGGGCAACAACATGGTTGTCGCCTCACCTACGAACTTATGCGCAGGAGAGTGATGGCGTGCAGGTTTTTGCTGGCGCGTTGGTTGACGCGCAAGATGGCGCACTGGAGAGCGCTGGTGCGCAGGTGATGTGAAGCGCACATGTTGGCGCACTAGAGAGCGCTGGTGCGCAGGAGAACGTTTCCGCGCAGGTAACTAGCGCATAGGAGAGAATTGGCGCGCAGGCGAGCGCTGGTGCGCAGGCAAGTGCTAGCGAGCAGGTGAGCACTGGCGTGCAGGAGAGTGCTGGCAGGCAGGTGGGAGCTGGTGCGTAGGAGATCATGGGCGTGTGGGCGCAGGGCGCATAGGTGCAAGAAAGCGCAAGTGTGCTGTGGTGTGCTGGCGAGTAGGTGACCCTGGCGGTGTTTGCGCAGGTTATCGTGGGTGCGTGTGCGTATGGCACGCTGGAGAGCGCTCGAGATCAGGATACTGTTGGCACGTAAGCGCATGTTGGCGTGCAAGCGCGTGAGGCTGCTGCCCTCTGCGAGGGCGAGCAGGGCGAGTGGTACGCCGAAGCATTGTTGTTTGACGAGCTGCTCGTGAGCGCTGGTCAGGGTGCGTAGGCGCATAGTGCGCAGGGCTAGTGATAGCGCGCAATAGCGCACTTTGGAGGAGCTTTATTAGGCTCGTACAGGAACGGCGATACTGAAGGTCGGCAGGTCTGTTGGATGGATGGTCGACGTGTCCTTTATAAGGACGACCATCCACTGAAGGAGATCGCGAAGGATCTGCAGAGAGGTCCAGGACCGAAGTCACAAGACTGGTTGCAGGAGCAGTGACGGACGATTGAAGGTCTAGAGGATCTTCTGCGGGGGACTGTATTGACCAAAGAGACGCCTCCTCACCGCAGGTGAAGGAAGTCCTCTAAGGCGAAGAGGAAAGCGAGCCTTCCGACGGATGCATCCTCTGGGGGCCATTGGATCAGCAAGCTGACCGTCAGCAGTCCTCCAAAGAGGAGTCTCTGTAAGTGAACTCCCCCGAGGGAGAGAAACACTAGTAGGAGAGACTGATGATAAACTTAGTTTCCCCCTTGGAGGATGGTCAGGAACGGGGGAAACTAAGTCGGCAGCTACAGTTGTAGAGTTTGGAGTGGCAGAGGAGATGGGTGATGTCACATGAGACACCTCTGACACAACAACGTCAACAAGAGTCAGGGGATCTACCTCTGACGGCGACAACGATTGCTCAACAGAAGCACCCATGCACTCAAGCAGTGCCTCGGAGGGCGAACCTGTGACCCCCAAAGAGGACCAAATCTGAAATACGGAAGTTAGTGACAAGGCCCCACTCGTGGGAGAGGTGGTGCTGCTTCGCTAGGGGAAGCAACCTCATCTCTCAAGACCCGGGGTTGGTCAGAAATAAATTGTTTTACGCTACTACTCGAAGGTCTCTCGAAAGAGACCGACCGAGTAGGAGCTTCGGAGGAGGTTTGGGCGACGGAAGAATAGGCCTAGGGGTTTTCCTCCCTTCGAAGCAACCTTCAAAGGAGAAATATCCCGCTTGGACTTCTTCCGCCGTCGCGAAAACTTCTCCCACTGGGAGGAAGACCACTCCCTACACTTGTTGACACTATCACACCGTTGACCTCTGCAAAAAGGACAAAGGGCATGAGGATCAGTCTTGACCGCCGACATAAATGTTCCACAGGGGCGGTCGGAGAGTCCAGGGCAGGTACACATGGTCGCAGAAGTCAACTTCACACACACTCAGTCTAAGAAAAAAAAGAGAAAAAAAGTCGTTAATGGCTGCCAATTGTCGGTGAGGATGAAGAACAGCAACGACCGTTCACCATCCGAGCCGAAAGCAAAGTGAGCTCAATCACAGGTGTGTGAGGGGGAGCGGTAGCAAGCTACCCTCCCAACCCCCTGCTAAATAGCAGTGTGGGTAGTTAACCCTCGTTAAAAATTAATGGCTCGTCATTTCAGCTATGCCGAAAGTAATACCCCTATTAAATAGCGTGGTTTGTATTCCAGGTACGGAATAAAAATTAAATATTCATTTGAATTATGAAATAATGTTCTTTTCATCTTAATTTTTAAAATATCTCCCACTACATGAATTAACCAAAACATCACAAAATGAAGCATTTTCTCTCAACTACCTCAGGAATCTGTCTTCCTGTCCATAGACATCACTTGGACGGAAGACTATAGCTTCTGGGAAAGCATCACGCACAGCTTGCTCCCCAAGTCCTTTTGTCTTCAGATACTGGGAGCCTCCCTTCAGTTTATATCCCTGGAAACATATTTCTGTTTTAAGCCAGTTCATTATGCATACATTTCTCAATATTATACAGTATACCATAAAATAAAATCTGAAATACCAGTCAGCCAAACACATAATAATTTACCTCATGCTCAATGTTAGAGTTCAAAGCAGACACATGAATAAACTTCTCTACGCCCATTTCTTTGCTGATCCTGGCAAGACGTGCAGCACCTTCTATGTGAACCTGCATTTGGGAAGTTTTAGACAAAAAATCTTATGTAATTGGAAGTACAATGCAGTAAATAGTTACCTTAATTTCTAATTATTATCATTATAAACAATCACATTCTACATATATTTATTTTCTAAGGTTAGGAGCCTATAAAGTTTTGTTGATTCTCTCAATTCCTCGTCTACATATTTTTTCCTATCAATTTCAGAACTTTTGTACTGTTTTGTATCCTGCCACTAAACTTTACCTGAGGGAACTTGAAGTTCATTGTTTCCCAATCTCGTCCAACAAGGTTTATCACTACACTGGAATGTTTGACCGCTTTGCGAATGGCATCTTCATCACACAAGTGGTACGGCATGAAAAGCACCTGCCCTAAATCACCAGCCAGCTTCAGAGGCAGTACATCGTAGTGATCGCCACGATAGGGGATAATCATCTAAAAATGACAAATGTTAGTAATTTGTATTTTTCCTAACCATAAAAGCCTGAAACTCTTTATTAAATGAGAATACTACTTCGGTGAAGCTGAACTAGCCATAAGACTTTTAACAAGGTGAACAACCCCGACAACAATTAGTGGAGGGGATAGCAGGGGGTAGACCAGCCATTCTGCTCTCACACTCAACGGTATGATGTCATTTTTTATTAGTCTGTTCTTTCGCGGATTCCCTTGCATACAAACGTCACATCACTGGATGTCGAGTCAATGGAGGGAGATAGAGCGTGAACAGGATGTGGTAGCCCACGCGGAGGATGGAGGCCAACCAAGGTTTAGCCCCGTGCATCATCCACCACTGCTACTTGTTCTGTAGGCATCCTCTCACCAGTAGACAGGTAGGAGAGAGCAACCATGTTTGTCTCCTCTTCCTCCTTTGCTTCTTCTGCCCTGAGATCCTCTCAACTGAAAGGGTTGCTTGGGGCCCTAATTCTTAAAAGCTAGTTGCTTGGGGGCATTAGAGTCTCTCTTAAGACCCAAACAGTTTACAGGAGGTGATCTCTGGGTAGGTGGTGCCAAGGAGTAAGGGAATGACACCATAGCCCTTTGGAGGAGCGAGTCGTGACTCACCTTCCCCCAGCACTTGGCAACAGCATCAATGTCCTCCACGTTAAAGAGGGAGGGACCCTTCATCAGCAAGTTGCAAGGCTCGAGCGCTTCCCTCCTTGGCACCTGCCTCTGGAATCTTGAAACGACGGAGTCGCGACGTTTCATGACCCAACTAGACCACTGGTTGACATTGCGAGTTAAAAATTCCATTTTCCTCGTGCTAGAAAGCAAAGAGGCTGACATTGCTTACTTTCTCTGCTCAAAGGAGAAATCTTCATTACGGAAGAGAATTACAACTGAGCCTGAGCCGAGCCAGAAGTCAAACAAGAAACGGCTTACAAAAAGCTTTGCAACCCATTCCATGTTTCCAGTAAACCTGCCAGTTTCTCAATGATGATGTTATTTGTCAACACCAGAATGGCTGGGTTCAATGGCATAGGAGACGGATCATCATCTATTATCTTATAATGCTTTCTCTGCTCTGAGGGATCGTGATACTCCTGCTACTTAGGTAAAAGCCCTTTTCTTGGCACCTATGACCCCCCCAGACAAAAGAAGGACTACCCTAGTCTTGACGGGTCTCTGTTTCGTTGACATGATCTAGGACCGTATCATATCCCTCAGCGCTTACATGAGCAGGTTCACCCAAGGAATTAATCTTCCTTATGCAACCCAAACAACTGCTTAAAGACGTGATCCATCTCCCTCTGTTCCAGAGGAGAGAACTAGCTGCCGTTGGCTAGTCGAACGATTGGTCTAAACCAGTGGTTCCCAAACTGGGTGGCGCGCCCCACTAGGGGAGCGTGAGGACGATACAAGGGGGGCGTGAAGGCATCTGCTTGAAATTACTTGTTTAATAGAATAATAAAATTTGCTAATGTTCAAACTTTTTTTCGCTCACTTTGAACCAAATGTTTCGTTTTTAGTTACTGGAATGTACTATTATTTGTTTGAGTGGCTCTCATTATTAAAATGTAATACAAACAGAAATCTATTTTCCTGTACAATCCTAAGAAATAAATGTAAGAATCATTTCATATAAAAAAAAGAGGGGTGGGGGCGTACGGGTCTGCTGGAAGCAAAAAGGGGGCGTCAGGTAAGATAATTTACACCACTGGTCTAAACCGTCATCCATATAATCATCCACTCCCAAGCCCAAACCCACAGAAGCTTGAGTTGGGTCAAGGTCGTCAGGAATGTCCTTAACATAGGCTTGAGACCTGGGAGGGAGACTGTGCTCCTCTTGTCTCGCTACGGATGGTACCGAACCTCAAACATCCTTCCGAGGATCTGTGATCTCGAGTCTCGAGGCCCAGACTTCGTGTCCTCTCTCGAAGTTAGACTGAATTGGCAGCAAGGAGTGATATTAACTCCTTTCTTGTATCCTCAGTTACATGTGAAACTTTTGGAGGTACAGAGGAGTTGTCACCAAACTCCGAGGGAGGAGTTGAAAGTTTGGTCTGGACAAAATCTATTGGTGAAAGTCGATAGATGCCCATTAACGAAGAGATTTCGAGCCTCTGCTGGTTTTTGGAAGCAGAGTATTCCCTGGGGGAGGCGTTCCTTGCTGTTGCCATTTCCTCCTCTTCTGAGGATTAATTGAAAGAAACACTCAATTTTTCATATTCAGGATCAAGATCAGTCTTGGTGATCTTAGAATCCTGGATTTGTTTAAACTGTACCTAGGAGACCGCTGCAGAGAGAGAGGGCGAGGTGTTGGCTATATGGGAGCCTACCTGGTGACAGAGTTCTTACGCCTATGGTCACTAGTAGTCCCAGGGGACTCTTGACACTTTGAGTGGTATACAAGAAGTACTGTACCCAGCATTGCAAGTGGAAGTGAGGCTGGTCCGAAGACTGCCTGCGTAACTGCTTTCACCAAATCTGAAAACTACAAGTTGTCCTTCACAGTCAAAAGAACATCTACTGAGGCACTGCGAGTAAGGCAAACATGAACAGGTGAGTGCTCGTGTTTGTTAGCGAGACCTGGCCTGCACAAAGGCGAGCGTGCACGAGCTACCGAAGTGAGATACACAGGAATGCACTAGCGAATAGGTGCTCGTGGGCGCACTATCGAAGTAATAGGACCAGCAGAGGCCGGATGCGCTAATGTGGTTATGCAAGCAGGTGATTGAGGGTGAGCTAACGAGGTAGCTCTCACCTGTGGAGGTGCACGGGCTACCAAAGTAGCGTCAGATCGTTAGTTTGTACACGCTGCCGGATTAGTATAAAGATACAGTACGAACTTGTTAATTGCAACCAAAGTCGCGAGTAGGCCTACATCAGCAAGAGGAGCTTGCCTGCCCACCTTGCTAGGTGGCTCAGTGCGCAACACAGCACAAGACTCTCTCACTAACCTAGGGTCTACTCACCCGCTCACATGAGCAACATAGGATCCAGTATGATCACTCGTCAGCGCACCCATACGAAGTTGATGAGCTACCGTATGTGCTTTTACAGGAGGAAACGTAATCTCGCATGGTGGTGAGTATAACAAGGGTGTTTTCCTTGTTCACTGGCAAACAGAAAAAAGCAGGCTCTTCGCCGTAAGGAGAAGAAGCCAGAAAAAAGCAGGCTCTTCGCCGTAAGGAGAAGAAGCCAGAGACACAGGACCTGAAGGACATCCTGTACAGCAATGGGAGGGAACTGTGAACAGTTTCCTAACCAACTCATTGTCTCGTTCTGAAGAGCAATGTTCTGAGGAGCTGGAACAAGGCCAAGAAGAATCCAGTTCTCGTTTCCTTATCCCCCGAGGGAGAGACCACTCAGGTGAGGAGGCCCTTACTCACTAACAAGAAAAGTGCTCAACAATGGGTGGTGAAGCTAAGGGCTTCATGCGCTGTCGATCTTTAGCACATTGAGCGAACTCAGTCTGAAGGTGCACAGTGTAATTGGCAAGCTTTGAAGACTGATGTTGATCAACTTCTGAGTTTGCCTCGCAAGGCTCATCCACCTGGTCACTCCGAAGGGCGCCAGACTGTCACTGCTCTCATTCATACGGTGGAGCTGCATGAACAATGGGTGCAAGAGCAGAGGTAGGAAGTGCTGAAGCTGAGGACACAAGAAGCTCTGGGGGGTCACCTGCCCCAGTCTCAGAGGGGCAGACGAGGTCAACCCCTGGGGAAGTAGATGAGCGCTCCCACTGTGCCTCCAAATGAAGCACCTAAACCAGTCATTCCTTCATGGGAGAACTGGCGATTTCCAAGAATGACCAGGGCTGATGCATAGCTTTGGGGCACAAGACTCCCCTACAGCCGAGGGTACTGCTCCTTTGCTAGGGGAAGTGGCAGGATACTCGGCAACGGAAGGTTGTCCGGGGATCAATTGGCCACCACTCTTACACGATCATCCTCCAGAGGAGACCGAACAAGCAGTCAATGGGGGAGGGAATGAGACCCCTGAGTAAGAGGTCAGAACTTCTTTGATTCCGAGAAGAATCCCTTTTGGACTTTTTTTTTTCTAGCGCCTAATGAACCGCACCCACTAGGAGGATGGCCACTCTCTACACGGAGACCCCCGCGAACAGAACAAAGGGCATGGGGATCCGTCTCCACAGCCAACATAAAAGTACCGCAAGGGCAGGACAAATCTGCATAACGGTGATCCTAAACACACAAACCTGAAAAGAAAAAGATTTGTCAGAGTAACAACCAGTTCTAAATATAGATTAACAGAGGAGAACAAGATGCAGGTTTGCACTCCACTAAGCTAAAAGCAAAAGTGGCGTCATTTCACCGGTGAGTGTGAGAGTGGGGTGACTAGTCTACCCCCAATAATTAGCGGCAGGGTTGTTTACCTCGTTAAAAGTCTTATGAATAGTTCAGCTTCGACGAAATAATATTCTCGTATAATAAAGAGCAAAAGGTTTGCAGGTGTCAGGACAAAGAATATATATTAACAGCTTTGTAAAAACATTAGCAATATTTTTTTTACAAATACAAGAACTGCATACAGTAAAATAAAAGCCTTGTGGCATCATTAAATGATCAAAAGATTCATATGTTACTTTTTGAAAAACTACAGTAGCCCTTACATCAAAGTTGAATAATCATATTTTTCATCTAAAGGAAAAAAAATGTCCCCTGTATTTAATTCTATTTTGTCTTTATCTTTTTATTGTCGAGACTAGCTCTGATGAAACTCCAAGTACAGTATATGATACTGTATATGTATACACATCTTACCTGTGTACCCGTCTTCCCGAGACGGTTGCATACATAGCGACCCATAAATCCAGAGGCACCAAAAATTGTGCATACTATTCCCGAGAAGGAAGAACGTCCACCCCTACCCCTCTTCAAAGCAGAGACATCGGGTCTGGTCAGAAAACGGACGTCTGACGAATGCCGCTGCTGCTGCTGCATTCCAGCAACGGCCACTGAACGGGTTCCCAATCCATACCCTGAAAAGAATATATGATATATTTTAATGAACTGCCTTCTGACTGAAATACTGCTTATTTCATTTGATAGTAAATTTTTATCATGGACCTTGGTTTGGTACAAAAGAGGGTACAGCTTATACCCCTCAATATTGCACACCTATTATTTTGCATACAGTATTTCAAAATGCACTAGTAGATAAGCATATTAATTGTGGCAAACTAGTTTTCTTCTGAAGACCCAGCTTCTTACAAAAAACATACTCCCTGTAAATACTTTACAGTATACATTTAGGCCACATACAGTCTACACTGAATTATCAAGAGGATACCCAAAATACATGGAATACTACTACATTAAGAAGATATTGTACTGAGGAAATACAAAATCTTTTTATTCATTAAAAGTACAGTAAATAAATAAAACCTAAAACAAAAATACAAGAAACTCAGCACCTGAAAATATCACTTGTATTTTACCCAATTATGACCTCTACACTTCTACACTAATATGGCTTTACAACATTGTCTGCATTTATTCAACCATGAAGGCTTTGCTTCAACATTAATCCTCAAGATGGTCTGAAGACCTTGCTTAAACAATGATTCTATACAGTAAGCATAACTGCTGTGAGTGTAAAATACACAGGGTAAATTTTGGCAGCAATGAAATACGTTACTGAAATTTATTTCCTGGATCTTAACCAATAAGTAACAAAACTTTTTGTTTATTTGGTTCCTCTTGTAATTTGTTTTTATCAAGAATATGTATTTATAAAAAACACAACAGTAAAAAATGACTACAATTGAATATCGTATGTGTTCTCATTACAGTAGGCTTACACATTTTGAGACCAGCATGTCCAACAGAAATTTCACCTTGACAAAATAAACACGAGTCTCTTCCTACTCAACTCGTCTGACCTACTTATTTGAAAAGCTTAGAGCTAATCAGTTTATTTTCATATTCTAACCATAAATGCTTCAACTGTTTTGTCAATGTAAACATATGGCGATATATTTTAATCTTGTATAGTTTAACATGAATACTGAACTTATTCTACATAGTTCAACGAAAATAATATACTTAAATTTGGAAATATGTTTGTATACATATCCCCATTTTCTGTAAATTTCTTGTGCAAAATTTATATATTAAAAAAAATGGTAGAAGTTCGCCAGGGCACCAGCCACCAGTTGAGATACTATCGCCAGAGAGTTATGGGGTCCTCTGACTGTCCAAGACAGTGCTACATTGGATCCATCTCTTTGGTAACTGTTCATTTTCCCTTTGCCTACCTATACACCGAATAGTCTGGCCTATTATTTACATATTCTCCGCTGTCATCATACACCTGACAACACTGAGATTACCAAACAATTCTTCTTCACTCAAGGGACTACTGCACTGTAATTGCTCAATGGCCACTTTCCTCTTGGTAAGGGTAAAAGAGAGACTTTAGCTATGGTAAGCAGCTCTTCTAGGAAAAGGACACTCCAAAATCAAACCATTGTTCTTTAGTCTTGAGTAGTGCCACAGCCTCTGTACCATGGTCTTCCACTGTCTTGGGTTAGAGTTCTCTTGCTTGAAGGTACATTCTATCTTATTTCTCCTCTTGTTTTGTTAAAGTTTTTATAGTTTATATAGGAGATATTTATTTCAATGTTGTTACTGTTCTTAAAATGTTTTATTTTTCCTTGTTTCCTTTCCTCCCTGAGCTATTTTCCCGGTTGGAGTCCCTAGGCTTATAGCATCCTGCTTTTACAACTAGGGTCGTAGCGTAGCAAGTAATAATAATAATAATAATAATAATAATAATAATAATAATAATAATAATCGCACCATTTTCAAAGAATTTTATACAAAAACCATCAGATTTACTGCCATGCCAGTACAGTATCAAGTCCCTTTGTATAATGTCATATTTTCCAATTTTCATTTTTTTCAACAATACTTCAAACAACATCCAATCTTTTTATAACTTGATTGTATAGCAATGTCTAGGTTGACCACTTGCTTCAACCTATATTAACAGTACAGTACTTAGTGAATAGATTATTCTCAA
>NC_090755.1:31040824-31045824 GCF_036898095.1 Palaemon carinicauda | reverse complement strand
TGTCCAAATCTTTCTTCTGCTCCACTACTTATGCATATAAATAATTTTCCGACATCCGAATAACTGTTTCATCGAAATTCCCCTCTACTGATTTAGGATACAAAGAACAAGCGGTTATGATTTAATGGGAATTGGAACTTGATTTGCCCTAAACCAAGGATAATGTTAAAGTGTTCTATACTGGAAAATGACAACGTTTGAAAAGCATTCACAAGATGACTATCAATCACAATTAAACTAAGTTTCAGTCTGGTCCTCTAACTTCACTCATTACATATTGTTTTCTTAAAACTCCATTAAAAATAAACATTTAATTATCGCAAATTACTAGTGACCCACAATAATTGTAATACAAAGACGACCTATTTTCTTCAAGTGCACCACGCGTGTCTACCGTTCAAGTCCAAATGACGTCATCAGAGTCGCTTGAAGCGTCGTCAGCAGTTTTATTTTTGCAACTTTAATACATCCTTGGAGAAACAATGCTTACCACGCAATGATTTCGTGCTGATATTTTACATTCGGGGCTGGGTTACTTTTAATCTTCGCTCACATTAATAAAGTTTTCAAGAACTGTGAATTACATGAAATTAAGCTTACGATTTTACCACCAAACGTCCATGGCGACGTATTTGTTCTGAAACATTTAAAAGTTTTCTGCGACAGTGTCATCAGCTGGGAAATGAAGCCTTTCTACACGCGTGAATCAGCTTTCCGAGAGTTTCATCCACTTACAACACAAAAATTACAGTTTTCTTGTTCATAAGGAAGTCTAAAGAATAAGTCTGGTAAAACTACGATTATGACGAGACGTAAGACTTCTCGATGTCTAATTCTAGATTAGAGCCAATTCCTGTCATTGCCTTGTTTCAATTACTTATTTTATTTACAACAGTAAATAGCATTATCAGTTATGTTACGCTTGAATATTTGCAAACAAATTGATTATTACTATATACCCTATACTAGTTACGGGATACAAATGGCTGCGCGGAAGGGTTTGGTTTCTACAAATGATGGGCCATGGGGGCTAAGAACGAGGAAGGTATTAAGCACTGAAGTCCTGCAAGTTGTTTTATAACCAAGCGTTGGGAATAGGGAGGCCATTCAGCACCGACGTGGAAAAAAAAGGAAGGGTAACTGCTTAAGAAGTTGGATAATCCTATGGAAGAAAGGAAGTGGGAACTTGGGAAGTTAAAGTATTAGGCAAAATAAGTAGGTAGGTCTATATATAGCTAAGGACACGAGGATTGGAATATGAATTTGATAAAAACGGTCACTGGGGCCTGTGAGACTATTCAACTCCCACGTGCATCTAGGGCAAATACCTAGAATTATACTTCGATGCATATATGAGGGTGGCTAAGGGATGCTAGGACTGCTAAAACCTTAGTAATATCTACAGGTAACAGGGCACCTCCTAAGGTGCGCTTGTGGGTATACCACCTACGAGGCTAGAGGCACAAGGGATTAAATGACATACAACGATAGGAAATAAGATCCGTTAACTATAAAGGTCTTCTCTGCTTTTTGGTTACAAATAGAAACACACGAGGTCACATGGAAAAGGAGAAAGTACCAATACCGTTCTAGAGTTCATGTAATCAATCTTTATTACCGAGCTTACCCCGCTGTTCGCCGTTACACCTAAGGGTCGATTCACACGATACGGTTCGTTTACGTTTCATCAAAATTGTAATGCTAATAGCCTCACAGGAAAGGAAAGAAACTTGGTTGATGTTATACAGAGAAGAAAGAATATATATACATATATATATATATAATATATATATATATATATATATATATATATATATATATATATATATATATATATAAACAAAATGGAAATGAAAAGTGCAAGAGATTGGGGAATGATATAGTCCAGCTTATCAGTGCAGACAAAGGGCCTTAAATATTGATGAGATATTAACGCACGGCCTATCATCTCGGATTAAGCTAATCATAAAAGGTGTAGAGAAAAGGAAATAAGAATAGGAATAGAGTGTTCTAAGAATTGCATGTCATTCGGTAGGCAGTAGGTTGGCTAGGGCACCAGCCACCTGTTGAGATACTACCGCTAGAGTTATTGGAGTTATTGGATCCTTTTCTCTGGTTACAGTTCACTTTCCCTTTGCCTACACGTACACCGAATAGTCTGGCCTATTCTTTACATATTCTCCTATGTCCTCATACACCTGACAACATTAACATTACCGAACAATTCTTCACCTAAAGGGTTAACTACTGCAATGTAACTTATGTGGCTACTTTTCTCTTGGTAAGGGTAGAAGAGACTCTTTAGCCATGGTAAGCAGCTCTTCTAGGACACTCAAAAGTTAAACCATTGTCCTCTAGCCTTGGGTAGTGCCATAGCCTTTGTACCATGGTCTTCCACTGTCTTGGTTTAGAGTTCTCTTGCTTGAGGGTACACTCAGGCACACGATTCTACCTAATTTCTTGACCTCTTGTTTTTTTTTTTTCATAGTTCATATAAGAAATATTTATTTTGATGTTCTTCCTGCTCTTAAATTATTTCTTTTTTCATCGTTTCCTTTCCTCCCTGTGCAATTTCCCCTGTTGGAGCCCCTGGGCTTATAGCATCTTGCTTTTCCAACTAGGGTTGTAGCTTAGCAAGTAATAATAATAATAATAGATCCACTTGTGATAACCAGCACAAAGATGGCATCTTAAGAGATGCGTCTACGATAGCGCTTCTGAAATATTTCATGTGAGATGGGGACGTTTTGGATAGGCCAATGTTATTACAAAAACTTAATGACTGCCGATATAAAACACCGTCCAATCAGATTCTTGTGCACGATCAAGGTTCTTCTCTCAATTCTGACCATCATTGCCATTCAGATCTTCCCATGCTATAGCATCCACTACTTATTCTAAAGTATGCAACAAACTCGCCGCTTTTCATTTATTTTCCTAATGTTCCAAACTACACAATCTTCTATGAGTTGCACTGCCCGGATATCCATCTAGTCATACATAGATACGATGCTCAAAAAAAGAAAGCGCCTTGATGATAAAATGGTGGTTACAATTATTCTCTAAGAACTTACATTACTACACACACGCATATATATATATAATATATATATATATATATATATATATATATATATATATATATATATATATATATATATACATGTATATATATATACATGTGTGTATATATATATATATATACATGTATATACATATATATATATATATATATATATATATATATATATGTGTGTGCATATATATATATATATATATATATATATATATATATATATATATATATACTGTATATATATTGTACATTTATTGGGTAAATTTTACTTGTTAATCTATTTCTCTGGCATTTCCATATACTGCAAAAGAAACAAAGGAGAAGACGATGGACTAACAAGCTTATGAACTTTGAGGGTATAAACTGGCATATAATAACCATAAACAGAAGCAAGGAATTATCCGAGGCCTTTGTCCTGCAGTGGATTAGTTATGGCTGATGAGATATATATATTCTTATGACGCTGGTCTTCATGAAAATAGAATACATATTTTATTAACGTATTTTATTTGCGTCTTTAAGAGATGGATAGCCAGCTCGTAAGGCGAGTTCCCCTCACGTAGGATTAAGTAATGTAGGTAAATTACATAAGACTTTTGTCATTCATTTAATTGTATTTTCATTCAGTTTCGTATTTGTAAATTTATGTTTTTTAAAAAAAAGTAACTTTTGATTTTGCGTAGTTTTGTTACAAAATCTTGTGTGATTTCACTAAGGTGTATTGTATGACACACACGAGATATGAGCACAAGTGAATACATCATTTTTACTTTCCAATGTGGTTAGAAAAGAGGTGAAAAATCTAGATTTAAGTTTTTTTCTTTTTAATGTTACAAGAGGAAGGTGCAGTTGCCTCACAAGTAAGGTTAGTTCCCTTCTTCAAATTACAACGTTGGCAACCTTACACCACTAGAGCCATGCCCCCAACACCACGAGAATGATTTACTAGAAATTTTTAGACGAATTAAGTAAATATAAATAGGACCTAGCAATACATTGAAAGCAGAAGAGATCCAGCCTATCCCTTTGAAAGAGCCAGCCCTCTCTCCTCTAAAATGTGTGTAGGGTATCCTCTCAAACGTGATTAGCGATTTCTACCCAACATATATCATGTAGTCATGCTCAAACGGAGAAATTATTGGATGTTTATTCAAGTGTAATGTGTTAATGTAAGTACTTTTTAACATAAATTTTTGTAACTGGCCCTGTGAGATTTAGGTTAAACAGTTGAATGCATTAATGATTTTGCTTAAACGTTCTGTAACTTCATGTGAACCAAAAGACGTATGTGTAACAGTTACCTATATGTAAATTTCATTATTTCTTAATCATTGGAGTGTTAAGTGTTAACCTTTTTCATTGTTAAAATTAAAACACATTTTTATGAATTAATTTCCAGTGCAACAAGTATTGTATAATTTTTTTTATAGAGTATCATCTTTTTGTCTAGTCTCGGGTCTAGTTCTAAATCAAATTTCAAGTGATTTATTTTTGGTGTTAATTCTTTTGAATTGTTGTCACTTTCTATAGAACATATTTTTTTTGCAGTGTGTATTTTCGATCACCAATGCTTGATACAGTATTTTTTCTCACTATCCCTGACTAAGAACCGAAGTAAGATGTAGGTTTTCTAGTAGTTCACATAAAGTAATTACCTAGTTTTGTTTAGAGTTATGTGAAGAGACCTTTAGATATTCAGTGTTCATATATATTTTACCGTTTGGGAATTGCGTGATTTTCTCAAAGCTCAGGTATTTCTAGTATGCATCAGATTTATGTAAAATAAAGCTGGTGAGTTTTGGAACTAGGGAATTTACGTAATTCGCTGGTCGTAATAGTGCACACACACACACACACACACACATATATATATATATATATATATATATATATATATATATATATATATATATATATATTTGTT
>NC_090755.1:31010824-31035824 GCF_036898095.1 Palaemon carinicauda | reverse complement strand
GTACGGCTCATTATCCCAATTTCAAATTCCCGTCACACGCTTTCATTAAATCTTTCTCACTCTCCCCGACGTTATGGAAGACGATGCTGTTATAAAACTACAGCCCAATACAAAATTAACGTGCAAAACTTAAGACAGTGATAAAAGGAGTAAAACACTATTGAATGGCATCTTGAATTACAACGTATTTTCTTCAGTATACTGGTATCAAATTCAAGCAGCCACGTCTCCAATCAAGTAAAGCTATTTGAGGTGTAAAACCAACTAAAGCTTGGATAGCTATGAATAATTATACGTCCCTTATTCAACAACTAGACAAATGTTACCCAATAAGTGCGAGGAAAACATTAAAAACATCAATTGTAGCCATGAGATTCCTTAAAAGAAAAATTCTAAAAGGTGTAAAAAATCTAATTCATATATGGTAATAGTTCGCGACATTGCATAAATATTAGGTGAAGCAAACTACAGATACAGTAGAAATTTTCTATAACATTTGCCGTAACTCAATCAATTTAAAATCGGTACAACGTGAATTTTCAAGACTATTACACACGAATTATCTGATCGCAACTTTCACCAACATTTGTTACTAGACTAAATTAAATTGTATATAGCAGTTTGTAAGATACAAGTGTATTACTTAAATCATCAACCCTAGACCAGCTGTAGTCCCGAAACCCCCTTTCATACTTTCAAGCCCATATAAGCTTTCTCCCCTCTCCTCCAAACTCCCGGTCTATAGAAATTATACCCTGCAGAATACCTCTCATTCTTCACCGCACGTGAATTCTCTCTCCCGAGAGAGAGAGAGAGAGAGAGAGAGAGAGAGAGAGAGAGAGAGAGAGAGAGAGAGATATTCCAGCACATCAGCAGCCTTAAGTGAAACGCTAAACGAAATTAACATTCTTACTTTAGTAGAGCTGGCTTAGTAAATAATACAGGTAAAACCACACAAACATTATATATATATATATATATATATATATATATATATATATATATATATATAAATTTCAGACTATATTTATGCACTGGAATCAAACACTTCATATCGAATCATTTAAAAATAATGATTGCACAAAATATACTAAGTATACTGAATATCAATGGGTTAATTAAATTAAAATTAAATGGCCTTACTTTAATTCTGAATCACAGTTTTCTTCCATTCAGCAAAATAACATTCTATTTCGTAGTAGTAGAAATACAACTTAACTTTTTATCAATAAAGACTTTTAATTTGTAAAGTTATAAGCAATTCAAAGTGACACTGCACTTGCAACTAGAACACGATTTACAGTAAACATTAAGGTACATTATTAACACAATAGTACAGCTGATGCTAAAATAAACAAAAAACGAGATATAAAAATAAGATATCCACGATCATCTCGGTATTAATTAATACCACAAAATATCAATTACTTCATCTCTAAATCTTAACTGGTCTAATTAAGTAGAGCTTTAATATCCTTAACCAGGTAGTAAACGTTCGCTTTTCTAGAATCATCTGGGACAACACCATCCTTGAGACACATGGCGAACACCTTTGACAGGGGACCCGACAAAACGTTTTTGCCTTTGATAAGAGAAATTCCTGGGACAGATTTTTCCTTCGAGTTCACATTTAATCCTACGTCGCAGGCGATCATAGAGATTGCCTGTTTAATCTCTTCCTGGCTTACCCTGTATTCGCGTTCCGCAATCTGCATGTAATCCGAAAGTTTCTCACTATCGGGACCCGTTTTCTTTTGGTAGTGTTTCTCTGCATTTTCGAACACTTTATCGCTCACATTATCCTTGGTTTCCTGAGATTCTACTGGCATTGTGTACTGCATTTCCCTACTCTTGGTCGGTCGCTGTTCTTCTACATCCACCTTCTGGAAGTACTCGTAATTATCAGTATCGTAGTCTGACAGCGTCACATCACACACACTCTCTACATCAGAATCTAACAGCAGACTGCATGAACTGTTATTTGAATCATGATCATCGTCTTCATCTTCACAACAGCTCTTCACCTCAACGTGACTACTGATGCTTTCCGTAGCCCCAGTGTGTCGCTTGGGTTTCTTAGGTTCGTTGTCTAAATCCACGTCGGTAAAATATTTTCGACGAGTGTCTTCAAATTCGTCTTTGATGTCGATTCCACAATCAATACAAAACCAAAAGCATTTCTCTGATCTATGTCGCAATGGGACGGGGGTACAATCGTGCCGCCCTCGGGAACACAATGCGCAGATGACGTCTGGTATCGTACCGAAGGGCACGGTATACCACCTCCTACAGGTGCCACACTTGTTAGGCATGTAATTCTTCAGTCGGGCGAGAACTATATCAACTAACACGTTAATCATCTTGGCCCTATCCGGAATTTCTTTCGGCATAGGGCTTTCTAGGCCTCTTGTGTCTAAGAAACAACACATTGCAACCAAACTGACTTCTGGTCTATCCAACGACCGGAGAACTTCGGCCACAACCGACACCCTGTTGAAATTCACTCCAGTAAGAAAAGGCGCGAAGCAGTTGAGAAGGATCCGAACATTCGTGTTCTTACACTTTTTGAGTAACTGTTTCATCACACTTCGACCATAATCAAACCGGTCTTTTGACGTTACGGATTCCCATGTTCTCATCTTGGACGAACGAGGCTCATCACTTTCCGAATTATAATATACCTTTTTACCACTAATAAGCACTTCCATTGTTCAGGAACACAAAAGTATCACGGCTGTCTTTAGAAGTTATCCTGAAGAAAACTGTGATCTGGTGTCAATGCAACTTGAAAACACTGTTCAAGTCACAATAACAATTGGATATCACAACACGTGAGACTGGTTGAACGTTAGAACTTGGTACTGGACCTTCGGTTCTGGTGGGAGACAGGTTCGGGTACTGATGGCCTGGGGGTACAACAGAAGTACAGCGAGGTAGGAGACTAGGCGGCACTCTGGACCCGGCGCTGGGGGACGGGGTAGCTTTCTTTTAGGCAAGTAGACACCAGACACGTACGAGTTGTCAGTTACGAATTCAAACAATAATGTTATCTTCTAAATCTACACGGTAATGGCAATTTATGGAAAGTAAGTTTTCACACATATATAATTGCCTTCTAAAATTCCACACATGCAAAATAAGAAAATATCTAGTATTGGTAAAACAAATAAACATCAAATTACTAACAGCAACAAAAAGCTAGGGTCCGTTGCCGTCCAGTAAAAATTGTTCGGTTAAAACAAATATGCGTGAATTGCAGTCTAGTTTGTAGATATTCGCAATTACATCCAAATAACCGGATAAAACTATTTTATATGATCATATTGATAATATAGCTTGGGCTGTGCAATATACTTAAAGGGAATGAAACGGGTAACATTAGGCGATTAATTAACTCATGTTATTTACAGAAAACGCTCCTGATCAGGAAAGAGCTGTGATTAATTTCATCTCTCCTTACACTGCATAATAAAATATCGATATAAAGAATAATTCTTACGAGTGGTTGTGTTATCATCACCCCAACCAGAAAATGGCGGTAACTGGCAATTCTCCCAACTTCCCCCCAATCATCCCAATGCGATCTTAAACGGAATAACCCCCTATTCCACCACCGCCAAACAGGGCGCCAATTCCATAGAAGCATGAACTGATAATTAATCATTATTTTGCCTTGGAGTGAGGTTTAACAAGTCAACGTCAATTCTACAACAAAAATATGGACAAGAATGTCGAATTCCACACCAGAAACAATTATGCAACTTATCAACTACCTCTGTCAGTGTATTTCCCTGTCATAAGCATTATTATGTACACTAGTAACTACTAACGAACTCGGGGTCTGCCCTACCACAACAAGAGCTCGTGTTCTGGAGTAAACAAATATTTACCAACCAAATTCATAAAACGTTACACCGGCCCCCCCCCCCCCCCAAAGGGCTAGGTTTTTCTAATGTTTCATTAATAAATTTATTTGCTAAATAGAAAAAAAATAAAATCTTCAATATTTGCAGTTCTGTAACTTAGGAGTATGAATTTGAGAGCAAATAAAAAAAATGAGAAAATCCGTGGAGTTATATGAGATTAAACTTAATTTGTAGTTTTAAGAAAATCAACTGAATTATTCTTCATTTCTTTTACCTATATCAAATTAACGATACTGAAGTTTCAAATTTTACATTTTAGATTTAATTTCAGCAACGAAAATAAAATCCAATCCTCATTTTTAATGATGCACTGAATTATGTTATTCGGACCATTTCGATGCTGGAACCGAGGAGATAAATCGTGGGAAAACCCAACAATTTCAGCATTAATTAAATTCAAGACTAGACACGAGATGAAAGACAAAGTACTGTAGAAGGCTATAAAAGGGGGTGCAACTAAATCATCTAGTTATATGTACCAAGTAATAAACATTTCAAAAGAAATAAAAAAAAAAACTTGTACATAATATTTCAAACACTAAATAGTAAGATAAATGTGTCACCCCCAAAAGACTAATGCTATGAGAATGGTCCGCATAAATATTAATACACCATTACATCAATTATATATAAAAATACACATGAAAAACCTTACAAATTAAATTATCACAATATGTACAGTATATAATGTAATTTAGTATGGTTACATTATTTAACACAATGTACTTTGTATAAATTTAAGCAGAAAAAAAAATAAAAATTGTAAATTACTGTTAACCTCATGCATTTTGAAGAGGACAAAAGTATCGCCATATTAAATTATTATTACCATTATTACTTGCTAAGCTACAACCCTACCTGGAAAAGAAGGATGCTATAAGCCCTTGGGCTCCAACAAGAGAAATAGCCAAGTGAGGAAAAGAAATAGGGAAAAACTGCAAGAAGTTTAAGAAAAATTACATTAAACAATAATAAAAACTTGAAAATAACAAGAGGATAAAAATTTCAAAACAACAAGAAGGGAAACAAGATAGTATAGTGTGCCCAAGTGTTCACTCGGGCAGAAGGTCTCTAACCCAAGACAGTGGAAGGCCATGGTACAAAGGCTATGGCACTACCCAAGACTAAAGAACAATAGTTTGATTTTGGAATGTCCTTCTCTTAGAAGAGCTGCTTATACTAAAACTACCCAATTGCCAAAATCAAATTCATGTTACACCAAAGCCTAGGTTCTATATACTTAGTATAAACAATAAACCAGAATACTATGCCAATCATCATCATCTCCTCCTACGCCTATTGACGCAAAGGGCCTCGGTTAGATTGTGCCAGTCGTCTCTATCCTGAGCTTTTGAATACTTCTCCATTCATCACCACCTACTTCCTGTTCATAGTCCTCAGCCATATAGGCCTGGGTCTTCCGACTGTTCTAGTGCCTTGTCGAGGCCAACTGAAAATTTGGTGAACTAGTCTCTCAGGGAGTGTGAAGAGCATGGCCAACCATCTCCATCTACCCCTCATCATGACCTCATACACATATGGCACTTGAGTAATCTCTCTTATAGTTCTAATCCTGTCCTACCATTTAACTCCAAATATCCTTCTGAGGGCTTTGTTCTCAAATCTACTAAACCTATTGGAGATTGTTTCATTGTCATACCATGACTCATGTCCATAGAGTAACACTGATCTCACTAAACTGATATATATAGTCTGATTTTTATATGTAATTTCAGGAAATTTGATTTGCAAATTTTACTTAACCTAGCCAATGTCTGATAAGGTTTTTTCAATCTTATGCCAAAAGAATAGCCCATTTTTAAGCAAATACATATACAGTACTGCAAATTAAAAAACAACATCCCTCCCGTCCAAAAAAGGCAAAAAATCCTAGAATACCAGTTTGTAATGCACATTATCATCATCAATAAAGGCCAAGCTACAACCCTGGATGGAAAAGCAGGATGCTATAAGCCCAAAGGTTCCAACAGGGAAAGCAGCCCAGTGTTGAAAGGTAATATGACAAGTAATCAAAGAAATATGAGATATCTATAGATCAGCAACAACAGTATAATAGACCAGGTGTACTATTTAAACTATGAACAGAGACTTGTCAACCTATTCAGCAGAAAACCCTTTGCAACAAGTTTGAACTTTAAAAATTTTACCAAGCAACTGCCAAATAGGGAAAATAATTCCACAATCTATTTACAGTTGTAATAAAACTTCCAGAATATGGTGTAGTATTGAGCTTTATGAAAGACGTAGCAAGACTGTCAGAACTAGCTACTTACCTACAACAGTACTACTGTACTTACAGGATAATACAGTCTGGGATGATCTGAATACAAAATATTGCCAAATTATACAATACTGTAAGTAGAAAGAACTAACTCAAGGATGGTGTCAAAGATCAGTAGCCGGATCAGGAATAAGGAATTAAATACTGCAAGTTGTAACTTTTTATGCAACAAAGACTAAGCAGAAGAACAATACTTAAAACATGGTAGAATGAAAGAATTAAGACAATTTCCTCAAGATAGATTGATTACCTAAAATCTTACAGGACTTTCTCAATATAGTAATTATCTGTGCAACTAAAGTACCACAACAGATGTGCTTGTCAGAAGTATATTTGTAATAAAGTATCAAAACTAAAATCTTAAAGTAGTTGTATATAATTAGAGACATTCTCAATGCAAAGATCTGGATGTTGAGGAGCCACTGTGCTTGACCTATTTCCAATTTACTGTAATTCTAAATTTCCAAGTAGAATAAATGCAATGCTTAAATACATACTGTTTAAAAATACTTAACAGAGAAAGCTATTGTCAGTCTGGTATGTATGAAGTCTTTCAAGGTTTCACATTTATACTCCAGTGTTTGCCACTCTACCACCCTTCTCTATAATGAGAACGAATTACAGAGAAGGGTGGTAGAGTAGCAAGAGACTTTGGAAAGGGGTGGCCTGAGGGTAAATGTAGATAAACCTGAAGTTATGGTGAGCAGTAAGATAGGTAGGGACAGGATAGCCATACAGGATAGTAGGGGAGCAGTTGTAAAACAAACAAATTTTGGTACTTTATATCTACTATAAATCAGAAGGGAGAGTGAGAGATTGAAGTGAGAATAGGATAAAAGCAGCATTGGGAAAGTGGAGGGAGGTAAGAGTGGTATGTGATAAGAAAAGGACAATCAAGGTAAAAGTCGAGATATATAACAGTAATAAGACCAGTGGTAATGTATGGATCAAAACATGACAAATTCGTAGATAATTTGTATTTTTCCTAATGATATAAACCTTAGCTATTTATTTAGGGGTACCCTGTATTACTTTCGGCGTAGCTGAAATGACAAGCCATTAAAATTTAGCGAGGGTTAACTACCCATACCGCTAGCTAGCGGGGATAGGGGAGGTAGCTTGCAACCGCTCCCACTCACACACTAGTGATTTAGCTCACTTTGCTTGGAGGTAGGACTACAAGGGTTATAGGGCTGGTGGGCAAGTTTGTATAAATAGCTAAGGTTTGTATCGCTAGGAAAAATACAAATTATCTACGAATTTGTCATTTGTTCCGTAACTGGAACACAAACCTACTCTATTCATTTAGGGGTGACTAACCCATTAGGAAGGGTGGACCTCCCTGCCAATCTGGCTTTTGGCTTTTACCCAGGGGATCCTTATGAGAGTATGTTATTACTGTACTCAAAATAAGGGGTCCCTGCGCCTCGCTAAAACCTTGCTACGAAAGGTCCGCGGCCTACGCAAGCTGTGTGTTCAGATATATAGAAGTGTGACCGTCCAGGTAAAGTTATTCTGAGTCTTTAGTAGGAAAAACTGTTGTAACTAAGACTTTCCCAATACCACCTCGCCAGGGTATGGAGACGCAACAGTATTAGCTTAATACTAGGTGCACAATGGAACATGGTTTACCTGCAATGGTTTGAGGTCATCTTGTGCTGCTTTCCCCAAGAAAGGGGATAATGAAGAAAAGAATAAGAGCCAATCAAACCTTTTCCTTCACGCAGACTAAAACTGGGTAGCAGTTCCCTCAACTTTCTGCTACTTGTCAAATAAGGAGCTTGAGGTATCATACCAGCTGTTGTGCAGCCACCACAGGACCGATAGAAAATGTATCGAGCCTCCTGTGGGTCACGTCTTGAAGGTAGTGGGATGTGAATGTAGTTTGTCGTTTCCATGCCCCAGCCTGAATTCAGTGCATGATCTATGACCTTGCATATCCATTCTGAGATTGTGTTCTTGGTGACCCTCCTCTTGGTCCTTCCCGTGCTGACGAAGAGTGCAGGCACATGAGGACAGGCTGCGGCTGTTCTTTTAAAGTACAGCCTCAAACTCTTCACTGGGCAGAGTAAGATGATCAGGGTCATCTGTTACATAACGAAGACTCAAAATCAGGAAGGAGTCAAATCGAGGAACCGCTACTCACGGGTTTCGAGCTTTGGCAATACAGTAAACTCAGGGGCGAAGCTGATTTTTTTTTTCTACTTTTAAATAAGCCTATATAAATTATTTTTTGGGCTCGAGCCTTGTCATCCTGATGGAAGTTCCTTCTGGCAACTTTGTGGGGACGACACTATCCCTAAGACACGATCCTTCTAGTTCACATCAGAGCGCGGCATCTGGCAGTGAAGGAAATAAAGGCAGTAGGGAGTATTAGCACACAATTAGGTGCTTTTACTGAAAGGTTAGCCACTTTTATAGCGCCCAACACAATGGTCTATCCATTTGCTTTGAAAGCCTTTTTGGCTGTGGAAAAGGTCTTCAAGGAGGGCAAGTCTCTTCTGGTCTTGGAAGAAGGGAAACCTGTGTCACTCGTTCTTCCCCTTGACACTGAACACTGGTTGGATATTCAGTTTACTTTTGCTGAAGGGAAATTAGATAAGGATATAGCCAGCCGGCAGTTAATGAAACACTGCCGAGAATTCCGGCACACATACTTAAGGCGGAATTGGAGGCTACGGAGAGACTATCAGCTTCGATGTCTCTTCAATACTTTGTAGAAATGATGATTGGCAATCCATTGATGTCCCTGTCTTTTCGCTTTTGGCCAAGATGCACATGGCTACTTTTATGAAGGATCTTTTTAACTTTTAACCTGGCTCGAAGAGACTGCAGGAAGAAAGTTTTAGCATCTGCGATCATTCGTCTTGAACTGAAGTATCTTATTGATGCCTGTATTTGGGGTAAAGATCTTTTTCCACAGAATTTAGTAAAGAAGATCTTGGATAAAGGGGTAGAAGAACATGAGTGTTTTCCAGAGATGGGGGAAGATCTCAAAAATGGGAATTTATTCCTGAGGTTGGCCCTCAACATACCTTAGGAGGCCCTTCACCTCTGCTTAAGGTAGAGCTTTGCAGAATCCTTTCACTGTTCCTCACCCCGTGACTTCATGGTCCCCAGCATTCAATCCTGGATTTGAACAGGGGACCTCGTCCTTTCGTCCCCCCAAGACTGAAAGAGGGGGTAGAGGTCGGTCCGACAGAGGACGTAGACCAAGGAGTCGGGGTCTCCGAAGTAACAGGGGAACTAAGGGCCCACATCCTCAACCAAACAATGAGGATATTCCAGTAGGGGGAAGACTGAAATAGTTCAAGGACAGATGGCTGTTCAATACTTGGCCACAAAGCATGATTTCCAATGGTCTAGGCTGGAAATGGAAGAAACAAACCCCAAGGATCAAGAGATTTTTCCAGAAATCAACACCACATCTGGAACAATATGTGCAGGACCCTCTAAGTAGGGAGTTATCTGTTGCACAAAATCTATGAAGTTTCGAGGTCGTCTATTCTGCGTGTCAAAGAAAGTTTTGATAATTCCTCGAACTATTCTCGACTTGTCCCATCTAATTCTATTCGTTCTTTTCGGCAAGTTCTGGAGGCTGACTATTTTGCAGATACGGACCTTACTACCTCGGGGGGTTTACACCGTCTCTTATAGATCTTACCAACGCTTATTGGCATCTTCCGATAGGTCGACGCTTCTCCCCCTACCTTGATTTCAGACGAGAGAAAGGCTTATATATTCAGAGCTATGCCATTCGAGCTCCCTCAGCAAGGGAATGCACGGAAGCAACATATCACGTGGCAAGATTTCTCCAATATCTAGGATTCCAAATAAACTTCCAGAAGTCAAGGCTGAACCCGGCTCAAGGGTTCCCGTGATTAGGGATTCGTTGGAATCTAAAGACTCATGCCCTCTCTATTTCTTCTGCCAAGAGGAAGGAAATACCCCAGTCAGTTCGGTCTTTCATCTCCTTGAGAAAGACCACCAGACATTGTCAGGAAAGGGTTATGGGCTCATTTCAGTACATTTCTATAAAGAACCCTCTCCTCAAGGTCAGACTCAAAGATGCATGCAGGGTTCAGAAAAAAAGGAGCTTCCACAGCTCCCAGCGATCATCAGAAGACGACCCCAGAGTTGCTTCGACGGCAACTCCGCCAGTGGTCACATGCCAGGAGTTTTTCCAAGATGGTTCCGTTGCACTTTCCTCCTCCTACAGTGATTCTACCTACGGATGCTTCACTGAATGGTTGGGGGGGGGGGTGTCATGCTCCACTCAAGAAAGTGCAAGGTCATTGGTCCCAGAGTTTCAAGCAATTCCACTTCAATATTCTGGAGACCATGGCAGTCTTCTTATCTCTGCAAAGCCTACAATTACAAAACAACATTCATTTCCATCTCGTATTAGACAGCAGAGTAATAGTTCATTGCATCAACAGGCAAGGGTCAGGATCTCCCCAAATAACCCATATAATGATCGCCATTTTTTCATTGGCCTAGAGGAAGATGTGATTTCTGTCTACCTCTCACCTTCACGGAATCCAGAATGGGATGGCAGACACTATCTCGAACACATCCACTAGAGACAGAATGGTCTCTAGAGGTAGTCCCAAGTCTTCAAGTGGACCTGTTTGCAACAAGCCTCAACAAGACACTTCCCAATTATGTGGCACCATATGTAGATCTAGAGGTGATAGGCATTTATGTGTTAATCATGAATTGGAATCATTGGGAGAAGAGTAATGTATTCCCACCCTTCAATCTTCTCTTGAAGGCGTTAGACGAGTTCTTATCGTTCAGGTGGACAGCAGCCCTGGTTGCTCCTCTTTGGCCGAAGAGCAACTGGTACCCTCTGGTGACATGATGAACTCCAGGCTGGTACCTGTACCCAGCTCAAGCCTGTCTCAAGAAGTACAGAGGAAAACTGTCTTCGCTTCATCCTAATAACCGAATGCATTAGCCCTAGGAAAAAAAAATTTCAAATTCAAAGGGACAAATTGGCATTTGCGGAAAATTATAAAACTTCCACTACTTTGAATCAGTATAAAACATCATGGAAGAATTGGGTTTGGTATGTGAAAGATAAAAATCCATCTTATAAATATAACAAATTTGGAAATAATTTGTATTTTTCCTAACATACAAACCTGAAGTTATTTATTAAGGGGTATTACTTTCGGCAACCCTGAAAAACAGCAAAGACAATTTTAGTGAGGGATAATTACCCCATCCGCTAGTATGAGGAGGGGGTTGGGGTAGACTAGCTAACCCGCTCAATCACATCTGTCGGTTGAGTAACCACTTTTGCTTTCTGGCAGGACTTCTAGGGGGACAGGGTGGCGGGCCAATTTGTATAAATAGCTTCAGGTTTGTATGTTAGGAAAAATACCAATTATTTCCAAATTTATTTGTTCTGACACAGATACAAACCTTCGCTATTTATTAGGGTGACTTACTCTTAGGAGGGAGGAAGTCCTTACCAACTGGCCAGGGTCATGACCCGGGGTTCTCTCTATTTCGATCTGTGATCAATAGTAGAGGGAACCCTACCCTCGCTAAAATCAAAGTAGTTACAAGGTAACTCACTGATAGCGGCCTGCAGAAGCTCATGTGAGAGACTCGTGGCTCGTCTTCACGTAGGAACTCGAGGATTCTAAGACATATCCAATACCCTCCCTCAAGAGGTATTGGTGACATAACAAAGTATTCATTCATACCCAGGATGCACAAGGGAAATGATTCTTACCTGCAGAGGGGTGAGGTCAGCTATGCTTCGGTCTTGCGGAGCTATTTCCCCAGGGGGGGAGAAGGAGAAAGATGAGCCAGACATTCTTTTCATTCACCCTAGACTAACCCGGGTAACCTCAGCCCTCAACCCTCTGCTACTTGTCCATCAAGGAGCCTGAGGCATTAGATCACTTGTTGTGCAGCCACCACAGGACCAATGAAGAAGGTTTCCATGCTCCTGTGGGTTACGTCTTTCAGGTAGTGGGCTGTGAAGGTCGTCTGACGCTTCCACACGCCCACTTGCAATACCTGTGCCACAGAAAAATTTTTCTTGAACGCCAGAGACGTTGCAATGCCTCTGACGTCATGAGCTCTGGGTCGGTTGGACAGAGGAGGATCTGGATATAGTGAGTATTCGATTACTTTGCTTACCTAGGAGGAAATAGTATTCCTCGTGACCCTCCTCTTGACCTTCCCCGTGCTGACAAAAAGTGCTCGTACACGGGGGAGAGGTTTTTCTGTTCTTTTTAAGTAACACCTCAGACTCCTCACTGGACATAGTAGCAGTTGGTCTGGATCTTCGGTTACAGAACGAAGACTCTCTATCCGAAATGGGCCGAACCTGGAGTCCTGCAAACCCGGATTTTGAGTCTTAGCTACAAACTCAGGGACGAAGTTGAGGATTACTTCCCCCCATCTCCTAGAGTGGGAGACATCAGCAGATAGACCATGAAATTCGCTGACTCTCTTGGCCGAAGCCAAAGCGAGCAGGAACACCGTCTTCCATGTGAGGTGGCGATCTGAGGCCTGGCGTAGTGGTTCATAGGGGAAGCCCTTCAGAGACCTGAGGACCCGAACCACGTTCCAAGGGGGAGGTCTTAGCTCTGCTTGGGGGCAAGTAAGCTCGTAACTGTGTATGAGCAAAGAAAGTTCCAACGAGGAGGAAATATCGACTCCTTTCAGTCTAAAGGCGAGACTCAAGGCTGAGCGGTAGCCTTTGACTGCCGAGACCGAGAGAAGCTTTTCTTCCCGAAGGTATACAAGAAACTCCGCTATGGTTGGAACAGAGGCATCGAGGGGAGAGATACCCCTTCCACATGACACCAACCACAGAAAACTGACCACTTCGCCTGGTAGACTGCCTCTGTGGATCTCCTGAGGTGTCCAGCCATTCTTTTCGCAACTGGTTGCGAAAAGCCTCTCTGTGTGAGGAGGTGCTGGATAGTCTCCAGGCGTGAAGTCGAAGCGAGGCTACGGCTCTGTGAAAGATGTTAGCATGTGGTTGTTTGAGGAGGTCGTGTTGTGGAGGAAGCTCCCTCGGGATCTCCGTGAGGAGATGCAGAAGGTCCGGGAACCATTCTGCGTGATGCCATAGCGAAGCTATGAGGGTCAATTGCAAATTGTTGCTTGCTCGTACCTGGTTGAGGACTTTTCTCATCAGACAGAACGGGGGAAACGCGTAAGCGTCCAGGTTTATCCACCGTTGTTGGAAAGCATCTTGCCAAAGAGCTTGGGAATCCGGGACTGGGGAGCAGTACAACGGGAGCCTGAAATTCTGGGCCATTGCGAACAGATCCACAGTCGGGGAACCCCACAAAGTCAGGAATTTGTTGGCTATCAGAGGATTCAAAGACCACTCAGTGCCAACTATCTGAATCGCTCTGCTCAGCTTGTCTGCTAGCACATTCCGAATATGACAAATTCGAAGATAATTTGTATTTTTCCTAACCATACAAACCTTAGCTATTTACATAGGGTTTACCTTTTAGCGCACATGAAATGACGAGCCAATAGTTTTAACGAGGGTTAATTACCCCCGCGCTAGTTAGCGGGGGGTGGGGAAGGGTAGCTTGCTACCCCTCCCCTCTCCACACACCGGTGACTTGCTTCACTTCACTTAGAGGTAGGACTTGACTTGGGGGTCAGGGATGGCGGGCACATATGTGTAAATAGCTAAGGTTTGTATGGTTAGGAAAAATACAAATTATCTTCGAATTTGTCATTTGTTCCGTAACCGAAATACAAACCACGCTATTTACATAGGGTGACTTACCCCTTAGGAAGGGTGGAAAGTCCCCAGCCTTACTGACTTCGGCTTGCCCTCACTAACGCCCATGCCAGAGGACCAAACCAAGTCTGTTGCTCCAAGGACACAGAGTCCGAAATCCTCGCTAAAGGGAAAGGGATCGGGCAATCCTTTGGAGTGGACACCACGGTACCTGCCTGAAAAGAAGGTGGGGAAGAATGATGTACTAACCTCTCCTCGTCCTGCACTACCAACCTGTGTTTGGGTGGAGGTGATCCCGAGTGCCGTCTAGGGAACGATGGTCGCGCAGGCGGATGATCGCGCAGGCGAGCGGTCGCACGGGCGAATGATCGCGCGGGCGCGCAGGCGAATGATTGCGCGGACGCGCAGGCGAGTGGGCGCGAGGGTGGGCAGGTGAATGAACGCGTGTCCGAGGCGGCGAACGCAAGCGTTGGCGCGACGGCGAGGAAACGCGCTGCCGCGTGGGTGAGGAAGACCGCTGGCGATGTAGATCCACAGGCGATCGATGATGAGCTGGTGAGCACGGACGCGCAGGTTGGCAATGGCGCGTTGGCGAGCAGCATGCGCAGGCGGGCGATGGCGCGATGGCGAGCAGCATGCGCAGGCGGGCGATCGCGCGATGGCGAGCAGCATGCGCAGGCGGGCGATCGCGCGATGGCGAGCAGCATGCGCAGGCGGGCGATCGCGCGATGGCGAGCAGCATGCGCAGGCGGGCGATCGCGCGATGGCGAGCAGCATGCGCAGGCGGGCGATCGGGTGATGGCGAGCTAGTAGCTGGCGAACCATGTTCCTTCAGAAGCGTTGGAGAACGTTGGCGCGCCGGCTGTAACACACGCGGCCGATCCGGAGATCGCCGAGAGACAGGTGATCGCTGACGCGTAAAACGCTGTTGAATAGGCGATACTAAAATCGCCTGTGGGCGCTGGCGAGCAGGTGATCGCTGGCGCGTAGGTGATCGCTGGCGAGCAGAAGGTCGATGCGTGTCATGTGAAAGGACAGGTGGCGCGGCGAGGGCAGGTGGCGCGGCGCGTTCACGAGCAGGAACTGGAAGATCGCTGGCGCGTTGGCGAACATGTGCTTTTGACACACGCGCAGCACTATGTTGCGTAGCCACAGGATCAGGTAGATGGTGAGCAGGGAGCTCAGCAGGAACTGTAGGATGGTCAGAGACCGCAGGGCGATGGTCCTCAAATGAGCGCTGACGCTCAGAAGAGAGCTGACGAACAGGAGAGCGCTGGCGAGGAGAGCGAACATCAGGAGAGCGCCGACGATCCGGAGAGTCTTGATGAGCAGGAGATCGCCGACGATCCGGAGAGCGCTGGCGAGCAGGAGAGCGCCTGTGCGCTAGCACTGCTCGTGGAAGGGAAGGATCCCTTAGCCCCGAAGGGACCGTTGCCCGTCGAGTGACGAGTTCTCCAGAAGGCAAAGATCTGGCAGGAGTTGGTGAACGGTCTGCAGAGAGGTTCAAGGAAGACGGAGCTGTAGGTTGAGGCTGACGAGGAGAGTCCCCCTCGGAGGATGAAGACCCAAAAAGGCGCCTCTTAACCCCCCTGTAAGGGGAAGGGAGGCCCTTGCGGCGTAGCGGATGGTGAACCTTACGGCGGAGGCGGCCTCGGGGGAGATCGTCAGGACCATCGGTCCTTCAAAGGGAGTCTCCGTCAAAGCACTTCCCTCAGAAGGAAGCTGAGCAGCAGCAGAGACCGAAGGACTCACTTCCCCCTTCGAAGGATGTACGGAAGGGGGAGGAGAGCCTTTAGCACCATCATCCGCAACAGCACCTGCGGCGGATTGCCCAGCCACGTCGGAGGCCTCTGTCACCACGACGTCGACAATAGACAGAGGGTCTACCTCTGCTACCGCCGGCGACTGCTTAACAGCGGCCCCCAACGAGACAAGGTCAATAAAAGCGACCCTGGAGGGCAAGCCCTTAAGCCCCAGGGACGACCAAATCTGTAAAAGATCATCATTGGTTAAGGCATTATCAATAACCTCCCCCGGAGGAGGAGGGGGAACCGCCTCGCTATGGGAGGCGACGCCCTCTCCCCCCACCCAAGGTCGGGAAACAGAACTAGGGCCTGCGCTACCACTCGGCCGACTCTCCTTAGGAGGCGGACGAGGGGGAGCTTCGGAGGAGGTTTGGGCGGCGGAAGAAGAGTCCCGAGAACCTTCCTCCTTCAAGGCTAACCCCAAAGGAGAACGGTCTCTCTTGGACTTCTTACGCCGACGGCCAAACCTCTCCCACTGGGAGGCAGACCACTCCCTGCACTCACGGCACATGTTCTCCTGGTCACACCGTCGGCCCCGACATTGAGGGCAAAGGGTGTGCGGATCCGTAGTTACGTCCGACATGAAAGTCCCACAAGGACGACCGGCAACTACAGGGCATGTACGCATTGTAAAGAAATAATAATGAAGGTCAACTTCCAACCAACACACACGCTGAAAAGAAAAAGCAGAAAATTAAAGGGTGTCACGAGGACGATGAGCAGAGACGTCTGATCACCGCCGAGCCAAAAGTGAAGTGAAGCAAGTCACCGGTGTGTGGAGGGGGAAGGGGTAGCAAGCTACCCTTCCCCACCCCCCGCTAACTAGCGCGGGGGTAATTAACCCTCGTTAAAACTATTGGCTCGTCATTTCAGCTGCGCTAAAAGGTAAACCCTATGTAAATAGCGTGGTTTGTATTTCGGTTACGGAACAAACCCGGAATGAAGCGAGCTGAGAAGAGTCACCGAGTTGTCTTCTGCCCATCTGAGTATCTCTACAGCAAGATGGCACAGCTGCTGCGAAAAGGTACCGCCCTGTTTGCTTAGATAAGCTACTACCATGGTCTTGTTGCTCATCAGCACCACGGAGTGCCCTGCCAGGACCTGGTGGAACTCTTTGAGGGCCAGAAAGGCTGCCCTCATCTCTAAGAGATTTATGTGCTGGTACCTTTCTGATTCGGACCATTAGTCGGAGGTGTAATGGTGCAGCACTTGAGCCCCCCACCCTTCTTTTGATGCATCCGAAAACAGCATCAATTCCGGGGGAGAGATGAGAAGATCGACCCTTCTGCAGAAGTTCGGCTCCTGAAGCGACTGATGGGGACCAGTCGGGTCAGGGAAGAGAGGTGACCGAAAAGACGAAGCCAATACTGCACCGGGACCTCTTCCCGACTGAAGAAGACCTGTGCTATCTCCCTCAGTCTCTGGATTCTTTCATCTGATGGAAACGCTTTGTGCCTTAGGGTGTCTAATCGCATGCCTAGGTATACCAGTTCTTGAGAGGGGAGCAGTTGAGACTTCGAGGTTTACCACGATCACCAGATTCTGGCAAAACCTTAGAAGCTCGTCTCGGTGGCGGAGAAGGGCCACCTCCGAGTCTGCCAGAATCAGCCAGTCGTACAAGTATCCTAGGAGACGGATGCCGATTCTGTGAGCCCAAGATGATACTAGGGTGAATACTCTCGTGAATACCTGGGGTGCTGTGGAAAGACCGAAACACAGTACCCTGAACTGGTATTGCTTCCGATTGAACATGAATCTCAGATACTTCCTGGGAGACGGGTGAATTGGGATCTGGAAGTATGCGTCCTTCAGATCTAGAATGCACATGAAGTCCAGAGGTCTTATCGCTTGTCTGACTGTATAGGCCGTCTCCATCCTGAAAGGTGTCTGTTCGACAAACCTGTTCAGGGCCGAGAGGTCGATGACTGGTCTCCAGCCTCCAGACGCCTTTTTCACAAGAAAGAGTCGACTGTAGAAGCCTGGGGACCCGTCGAGGACCTCCTGGAGAGCGTCCTTCTCCAACATGGACTGGACTTCTGCCCTGAGGGCAAACTCCTGTGCGGATCCCTTCACACAGGAGTTCAATGGAATCGGCACTCGAGACAATGGAGGGAGAGAGAGCATGAACGCAATACGATACCCTGAACGAATCGCCTTGACCGTCTAGGGTTCGGCCCCGTGGTAAAGCCACCTCTGCCAGCGGCTTTGCAGGCATCCCCCCCACAGGTGGACAAATGGGAGGATTGCCTGTCTTATTGGGACCGGCCTCGGCCAGATCCCTTCTTACCCTTTCCTCAACGGAAGGACTTTTTACTGCGAAAGGCCTGCTTTGCAACGTTTTTACCCTGCTGTTTTGGGTCTCTAGCCCTTTTTGGCTGCGGGTTCTGCTGTGCTTTCCGCTGTGGCTGAGAGGGGTAAGATCTAGCTATTAAGACCTTTTGGATGAGGGAGTCCTGACTGGACTTCCTCCACCTCTCTGCCACCCGCTCAACATCCTCGGGATGGAACAAAGAATTGCCCTCGAAAGGAGCATTTCTCAGACTCGCTACTTCGGCCTGAGGGAGATGTCTATAGAGCTTGCCTATGACGGCATCTCTCCTCTTCAGGATAGTCTTGGCCCAAAGGTTCACTACCTGATGGCCCGAGTGCCGGTCAAAAGGAGTCTCCAAAGACTTCCTAGAGGACTCCCGAAACAGTTCCTTAGACCGCATCAGTTGTCCTAAGGATCCTAACCAGAAATCCAGCCACGAAGTAGCCTGCATGGCATACTTCGCCACCTTTTCCTGGTTGAGGATTTCAGAGGCCGAAAAGGAGACAGGAAGTCCCATAAGTTTCTCGAAGGGGGTGGCCTTCGAGAGTGCCTCTATAGAGTGTTCGAGAGGCAGCGTTGGAAGAGATTCTCCGAAGATCTCGTAGTACCTCCTCTGAAACACATACGGAGGAGGTAAGAGCTTGGAGGATGAGTTGGAGCGGAGAGAAGAGGTGGAACCAGTTGCCTGGGACACAGCCTTCTGTTTGGCACTCTTCAACCCCTTTGACCAGGGCACTGGCCCTATGAGGTTTCTGAGTGCCATAGAACTGGTCAAGGACCGTTTCTTTTCCATCTAGAGGGGCTGCCGATGGATCTGGAAGTCCTATGATGGAATGGATGCAGGCTAGAACCTGCCAGAAGGCATGCTCAAATTCCTTCCTCTCATCCTCTGTAAGCTTAGGGCTAGTGGCTGCTGGCAGAGCGTCGTCCTCGAAATCACTCTGCCCTTCTACATCCAAGCTCTCATCCATAGGAGCCCGGTGTGGGTCGAAGTCGTCAACTGAATAGACTGGGGATAGGGAGACTACCAGGAAGGTGCTTGCTTCCGGCTGCCTGGGAGGCAGTGAGGAAGGAAGCCTGGCCGAGGATTTGGGGATGGTGAACAAATCCTTCGGTTCCCTCCTACGAGGCTGGAGATCCTCTGTCCCCAAGGGCCTAGAGGATTCCATCGGCTTACGGGTGGAATGTAAGTCCATTGCCTTACGAGGTGAATCCCATCCGGTCGCAGATCGTGCCTCATTAAACGCTATCTCGACCGGTAAAGAAGGGAAGGGGTCTCCATAGTAAGTAACCCTATCCTCCTTGGGGGCTGAAGGACGAATCCTTTTCCTTTCCCCCTTTGGCCTGGCCTGTGGCGTCTTGAACTGCGGGGGGGCTACCCTGAGGTTCATGCCTAATCTCCTCCAGAGGTCTTTAAAAAGGGATGATCATCTCCCCTCGCCTGTGCGAGAACTTCCGACCCCGGGAAGAGAGGAGGTGACATGGGAATCCTAGGTATGTCACCTAAGGACTGGGAGCGGGGAACGACTCCCTTCATGGCTTGGCGCATTACATTAAATAAGTTGCTAAGCCACGGGGGGTCACGGGCTCGCGTGGAAATAGGGGAAGGTCCTTAGGAAAGGACTGTTCCCTAGGTTTAGGAACCTGGGCACGTTCCCTAACCCTCTTGTCTGTTGAAGGCTTCCCTACAGGCAAGATAGGCACAAGCCTACCCTTAGGGATAGGATCTGGGCTCGGTCGCACAGGCGACTATTGTCTCTGTTGAGGCCCAAGGGGCTCGAGAGACTGATTGTGAGCGCCAAAATGGTCGTGCGCTCTTGCGCCGAACTGTTGGTAGGCAGAAGGGACCTCGCGCCCGCATCTCCCGATCGCGCACCTTTTTCGCGCATGAGGTTGTTTGCGCACCTGGCGCGCATAAGGTTGCTCGCGCGCAGTGTGTTGTTCGCGCGCATGGCGAGCAATAGGCTGATCGTGCGTATGGCGCGCCATGATCGCCATTTTGTTTGCGCGCGCCAAGGCGCTCGTGCACACCAAGTCGGTCGTGCGCGCCAACTTGATCGTGCGTGCGAGAGCTCTCAGGTTGTTGAGAGAACTCACTGCTACGCTCACCCGAAGGTTCACGATAGCTTGTGCTGTGTGAGCGCGAACGATCAACACAACGAGAGTTTAAAAACTCTCTGTCATAATAAGAATGGCTCTGGTCACGAGAACCCGAAAGTTCAGCGTGAACTGTGTCGCGCGAACTTGAAGGAGCAACGCAACGAGAAACCGGAGTTTCTCTGTCCCGAAACACTGAAGTGTTAGCGCGACTAGAGTTACGAGAGCCCAATGGTTCAGCGTAACTCAGGTTACGAGACTCCGAAGAGCCAGCGTAACAAGGAATCGAGGTTCCACTGTCACGAGATCCCGAAGGATTGGCGTGACTGACGATACGAGAACCCGGAGGTTCAACGTTACCGTCGTTATGAGAGCCCGAGGGTTCAGCGTAACAGAAACCCAAAGGTTTCAAGTCGCGAGAGCCCAAAGGACTCCTGCTGTCATGAGAACCCGTGGGATCAACATGGCTAGAGCCCGAAGACTCACGATCACGCCAGCCCGAAGGGTGATCGTCACGAGACCACGAAGGATCAACGTGAGGAGAACCAGCAAGTTCAAAAAGACGTCTTCTCACAGCCCGAGGAGGAGAACGCCCGGGGTGGAGAGGGGTTACCCACCCCTCCACTCTACGAACCTCCGGAGAGGAACGTACAACAGGATCCGCCCGAGGGGGAGACTGATTAAGATTGACAGATAAATCCTCCGCAGGGGAGGAAAGTTCGCCCGAAGAAGAACTATGCTTATAACAAGGTTCTCTTTCCGCCCCTGGAGGAGAACCTAAAGCTTAAGGAGATTGCCGACACACAAAGGCAACCTTCTATCGCGAACGAGAGATATGTTCCCCCAAGGGGGAAGCCCGCCTTGGAGAGAGCCCTGCCACCGCCCATGGTGGGTTAGCCGACTCACTAAGGGAGTCGTCATCCTCGTCTATCCCCCAGGGTTGACCTGGAGTCACAAGCCCTGCTCTACTGCTCGACTGTACCCCGGAAGGGCCTGGTCGAGGATTAGCTTAGGGCAGAGATTTGGGCGTAGAGGAAGCAGAAGCCCGCGATTTCTTCTATTTCGAGGAAGACCCCGAAAGCGAAGATTCGCGTTTAGACTACTACTTCTTCTTACGCGCAAACCTCTCCCGCTGGGAGGCAAGCCACTCCCTACACTCAGAACAGGTGTTGTCCCGCGAACACTGACTTCCCCGGCAAGCCGGGCATAAAGGATGTGGGTCTGTCTCCAAGGACGACATGAAGGTGCCGCAGCGGCGGCCCTCAATCCCAGGACATGTCCGCATAGCGGGACAATAACCATACACACAAAAGAAAAAGGAAAAGTAACAAAGTCAAGGCAGAGAGAGAGACGGCACGTCCACACTCTACTGAGCCAAAAGTAAAAGTGGTTACTCAACCGACAGGTGTGAGTGAGCGGGGTAGCTAGTATACCCCAACCCCTTCCCGCTAACTAGCGGATGGAGTAATTATCCCTCACTAAAATTGTCTTGGCTGTTTTTCAATGTTGCCGAAAGTATCCTCTAATAAATAGCGAAGGTTTGTATCTGTGTCAGAACAACTATGGATTTTTGTTTAGGCTTTCCGATTGACTTACAGTATATGCGAAAGATTTAGCATCCTCCACGATTGCATCACACAAGTCGGCCCTAGCTGGATCCATTTTATATGCTATTGACATTTCAACTCAATCCTCTTCGCCACGATTCAGAAAGTTTGCGCCAGGTTGAGACCAGCAGTTCCACCGAGGCCGATCTCCTGGTTATTGGATAAAGTTTTATAACTAGCTTCGGAAATTGACGATCAAACAGTGTCTTTCCGAGTTTTATCTCAAAGAGCGATTTTTCTAATCGCTATGGCTTCTGGTGCTCTCATTAATGAAATTATAACTCTCTCTAGAGATGAGGGTCACATAAAATTTACAGACAATGGTGAAGTTAATATTTACCCTGATCCTACCTTTCAGGTTAAGATTGAGCTACCATCTAAACATTGGAGAACATGAAAAATAGTTCCCCTCAAAAGTAATCTCACCCTGTGTCCAGTACAGTGTTTAAAGACATATCTGGACAGGACAAAGAAGGTTAAAATGGGCCAATTCTTTAGAGGTGAGACAGTCGGATCAGAGTTGTCTTTGAAACAACTGAGAGCAATATTGGCTTATTTTCTTTGAAGAGCAAACCCCGCTAGCATGCCGTTGGGTTATGACCCTAGGAAAGTGGAATCATCTCTTAACTCCTTTCAGTATGTCATTCGAAGCTTTACAAGCTTATACTGGTTGGAAGTCTACCAGGGTATTCTTCAAGCATTATATGAAGCAATTAGATGAAGAACGTCATTTTGTGGTGGCAGCAGGTAATGTTATGAAACCTGCTGCGACGATGTAGCCCTCAAGTGCGTCCTTGGGCATTCTTCCAACTTAGTTTCTTTAATAAGTAAACTGTCGGTTTTTGCTTCATGATCTACATTAAACAATTTCAAATATTATAAAATTCAGGATTCAATTTAGTTTCTCTGAATTTTATAAGTGTACCTACCTGAGCATACTATTCCTATTTTAGAAGCGAGTTTAAAATAATTCAGTTTCTTTGGTTGGGTTTGACACTGTATGAAATTATGCTCAATATTTCTACCTCTGCTATAGTATATACTGTCAAAAGAAGAAAATTAATAAATTCTAGTGGTAATTTGCTTCTTTTTTTGTAATGATACTGTTATACTTCAACATGCTTCATCCAAACACCAACTGATTTCTAAGAACAAAGTCACAAGTCGGAAAGCCTACAAAAAAGAAACTGTAACAATAAAACAATGATTTGTTGAGACTCATAACATTTAACATTTATCGAAAGAAGAGTTATTTTATCGATACGTCAGGTAAAAAAAAATTATCTTTTTATCAATGGACAAAGAATAGAAAGTTTTAAACATTAAATTACCTCGCCTGAAAAAAGGGATTTTTGAGTTATGACGCTCTTCTGGCAAAGGAGCGATATATATATATATATATATATATATATATATATATATATATATTACATTATATATATTATATATATACATATATATAGATATGCATGTATACATATATATGCATATACACACACACACACACACACATATATATATATATATATATATATATATATATATATATATATGCATATACATATACACATATGCATACACACACACACATATATATATATATGTATATATATATATATATATATATATATATATATATATATATATATATATATATATATATATATATATATATACATACATACACACATTATATACATATATATTTATATAATACATATTTATACATATACATATATATATATATTACATTATATATATTATATATATACATATATATATACAGTGATACCTCGGTACTCGACCATAATCCGTTCGAGATCCGTGTTCGACCTCCGATTTGTTCGAGTACCGAATTTTTTTTCCCCATAAGAAATAATGGTATATATTCTATTCCGTTCCCAAGCACTCGAACAGGCCCAAAATATTAATAAAACGTGTACCTAAACAACAATAATTATCTAAATGTGTATGAAATTGGTCAGAAAATCCTATAAAACAATTTTAAACCATTTACTGTACTAAAATAAAACAATTTTAAACCATTTTCTGTACTGTAGTGAACATACCTTTGAGCAGCGGTTCGATGGCATACAGGGATGGATGTGGAGAGGATGGAAGGGGGAGGTTACTGCTTGGAAGGAGAGTCCCCTTCCATGATGTGGCGGGGTAGTTCTCCTTCAGGAGTTGTTTCTCTCTCCAATGAAAGGGTGGGCAGATCTATTTCAGGGGTTTCTTCTCTTCTTTGTCTCTTCTTTGGAGGAGAAACAGGCTTTGATGTAGCAGCTTTCTTTTCTTTTGTGAAAAACTGGTCTATTGTTAATTGTTTCTTCCTCCTCTGCAGTATTCTTCGAAAATGATACATGACACTATCATTAAACATATGCACTGCCCGGTTTGCTACTGCAATTTCTGGGTGGTATTTTTCAGCAAAAGCCTGCACATCTGCCCACTTGGAACAAATTTCATTGATGAGAGAACTTGGAACATCCTCCCTTACCTCATCCTCTTCTGAAGATTCCTGCTCCACAATCAGATCCTGCTGCTGTTGTTGTTGCAGGTGCAACAATTCCTCCACAGTCAACTCGGTAGAATGGCTTTCTACAAGCTCATCAATATCATCCTTGTCGACCTCAAGCCCCAAACTCCTGCCCATGACAACAATTTCCTCAACGACATCAGTGTCATCAGAAATTACAGGGGTAGCAGTGCTTGGACCCGCCTCTGGTTGGAAACCTTCAAACTCCCTCTCTGTGACACATGATGGCCACAGCTTACGCCAGGCAGAGTTCAATGTCCTATAGGTCACACCTCGCCAAGCTTGGTCAATCATGTTAACAGAGTTGAGGATGCTGAAGTGTTCCTTCCAGAATTCCTTTAGGGTCAACTTCGTGTCACTGGTCACTTCAAAACACTTTCTGAAAAGGGCCTTGGTATAGAGTTTTTTGAAGTTTGAAATGACCTGTTGGTCCATGGGCTGGAGTATGGGAGTAGTATTGGGGGGCAAGAATTTGATTTTGATAAAGCTGTATTCTTCTTTCAAGTCATCCTCGAGACCTGGAGGATGTGCAGGAGCATTGTCCATAACCAGAAGACATTTCATTGGCAAGCTCTTTTCAATGAGGTAAGCCTTAACCTGGGGGGCAAACACTTCGTTTATCCACTCAGTAAAGAATTGTCTTGTGACCCAAGATTTAGTGTTCGAGCGCCACATAAC
>NC_090755.1:30950824-31008324 GCF_036898095.1 Palaemon carinicauda | reverse complement strand
TGGTGTTTTAAGTTTTCTTTCCCTTATAAAATTTAAGTTTTCAGGCATATTTGAAATTTTACACCCAGTCTGTCCCAACGAACTTGAATGAATGCTCCCGTTCGCCATTCTACAAACTATCCGGATAATGAATTTAATTATCAAGTATCACACTATTACCATCCCAGCCAATTTTCCAAATTTCCAGTATGGATACTTGACCTAATACTCTAACTGCTCGGATACAGTTGTGGGTGTTACTGATAAACCCCAGGGTATACTGGGAACTTGAGAAAAACCTGGTATACCCAGGTACATGGGCAATTTACGGAACAGCTAATTGTCCTGGAACAAAGGGAATTTATGGAGGTTTCCGTTGAAATACATTTGCCTATCTTTTGAATACCGCTAAAAGTTCTATAGAACCTACTTGTGCCATTGACTTTTAGGGTTAGTCAGAGCAGTGATGCAATCTATCCAAGCCACGATTGATGAACTCCTTTGCAGATATCAAAATAGACATAGACTGCCGATTTTCAACAGAACAGAAACTATAATAATTCAATATTTCAGTGGTTGTTATACAAATTATAAGTTAATTGTGCCAATTTTCAACACCGGATTAATCGAAAACACAAATCAGCTGATGGCTCAAAATGTAAACAACCGGAGATTTACAAATTGCAGTCACTTCAACTTTACCATTTCAACCACAATTACAAATTACGTTACGGTAATCTAACTAAAACCTTGTCGTAATCTAAACTAATTCTACAAATTCATGGTAATTTACTACTTACCGAGGGAAATTAAGTTTTTCTGGAGAGCCATACTGGCCATTTCAGCCTCTCCATCTACAGCCAATGTAACAGCCACCTAGCGGATAGATTGTTAACTATGGTATCTAGTCTAATTTTACTATCAATTTTGCAACAGAACCAAACTTGTACTTTTTAATATTACCAGTTTTTATCTACAAAAGCTCAATCTATTAATATAACCATCACATGCCACATCATAAGATAATGATGATTGGCTTCTGACCAGCATCTTTCTTTTATTTAATTAATGGAAATGCCTACATAATTGAGATTAAATCTATTATCAGTTTTTATATAAAGCAATTGTAGTTTTTCACTTTTGAAATGTATAACTTTCGTTGCTTAATGGAGAAAATTCAATAATTGATTAAGTTATAAATAAAAGCTTTATTGGCAAAATACCACACTCATATTTCCTGGGTATTTTAGTTAACAAATTTTGAGTACTTTGTGAGAAAACATTGCTTTAAAATATTCATGATTGAAATTATTGAGCAATAAATAAGATTACTCAGGAAATTTTAACACCAACTTTCTCAAATTGATTATGACACTCAATAAACAATAAATAATTCTACTTCAGACTTTGCTCAGGGAAATCTTATTTCAACTTATTTCTATTTTTTTTTTAATTATTCGATTTTCATATTCTTAATTAACCAATAACAATTTTTTAATCAAAAGTGTTTAAACTTGCGAAGTAAAAGACTGTAGGAGATTTACATAGATATGTGTCTGAGTAAGCCACTGAACAGAACGTAGACAGAAGAAGCGCGCCAATTTTTTTCAAATGGTATTTTAGATAGTTGACGATTATCTTAGGGACAATTTTTTCAATTATTGATGAATACCGGTAAGTACGTATGTTACGGTATTATGATAGATGTTGGTAAGTAACAGCTATCAAGAATTATTGCAACCTTATCAGGATTATCCATGATATGATACCGAATCGAAAGATTAATAAAAATAGAAAACATAATTTAAAATAAAATTTAATGGAAATACTTTTAGTAATTCTGGTAAGGGTAAAGTTGAAATCTTTCCAGTTACATCTCCTTTTTACTTAAAAAAGAACTAATTATTAATAAATGCTAACTATTTAAAAGGTACTTTGTACATTTTCATGTAGTAATATTTTCTAATTATTCATTGATACTAATGAATTAAACACTTTAACTTTGGTCTGTGTATATTGGAATTAGCACAAATTGGATAAATAAAAAAAAATTATATTGGTCAAATTAGGCTAGCATTTTCATCCATCATGAACATTTGTAATATTTAAAACACCTGTCTGCTCCTCCTCATTAAGGGAAGAAGTTTTGAACTTATTCATAGATTCGCATACACTTTTGCTTATGAGAGCTAGGCTACATATTATCATATATCTCTGAAAATGAAACAATATGCTCTTCATTGATGAATAAGTGTTGGAGTGTAGTAGAGCCCCGACGGGTAGGCTATCATCGCAACTTCGTGTTAGCTTAACTATTATATTTCTATAATGGGGAAACTTTCTGGCTCCTTTAACTGCATCTGTTTAAACAGTAGGTCTGATATTAAAAATATACCAATTACATTCCATGTGGATGAATCCTTAGAATGACTACATTGGTGCCATTATATCAATGGAAGGATTAAATATGTTTAAGGAAAGGCCGAAAAAAATACTTTTTTTCGAAGACTCCTTTGCCAATGGATAGCCTAATGATGTTAAGAATAAACTTTACCAAGTACTGTAACATCATTTCGATAGGTAAATGCTCAAAATGATTGTATAATATTTAAAGTACTAGCAAGAAGAGGGCTGTAGTTTAAACGTTCACACAACTTTTAGATTTACGTTGCATTATTATATAATTCCTTTTCAATGAAATGCGTATGGAAAAGATTGCAAATATTTATTTTCTTTTGTGTAAAATATAAAATGTAACCAGATGAATGGTATGGTATGACTCCATAAACCCGAGTTAAGTTTTCGTAAACCTTGAGAAGAAATTCTAAATCTGCGAACGAAACTGTAAGAAATTTTCAGAATCTCAGTTCAGTAGTGTAACAACCCTGGAATCTATACAGATAAATGCGCAGGAACACCCAAGTAAGATGAAGACCCCGAAAACACCTGATAAAGTTAAACCATCACAGTTTTCAAAGGTAAAACCAAGTTAATTGTGAATTACAGGGACTGGTGTTTCGTTATATGTGATTGTCTCGAAATTAGAAACTGAATTTCTTGACAAGTGAAACCTCCCAAGTTGGCCCTTCCCCCTCATGGTCGTGTTAGTCACTGCTGATGTTACTGATAATGAGCGACCATTCACAGTTTTATACTTGTTTAGCGTTTAATTGCGACCTCGATTATAATAAACAAATATTGTAATGAGATCGATCCGGAAGCGGCTAGTCAATCTCTGAAATCTACCGTAGGGCTACAGTGGTACAGTAGTAGGTGTACGTGAACGTTATGGCGATTTTCAAATGTTCTTGTTTTCATAGTGTCGTGTAAGGAAACTTCAAATCTAAGCGACGGTAGTTGTAGTTTAATAGCATCATCCTTTAAATAGACTTCAAACGATGTACCTTTCATTTGCTTATGACTTCAATATACTGGGCTGAGTTTTTTGTAAGAAAGAAAGTGATATTAACCCATCTTTGGATTACCGGTAGATGATAATAGTATGGTATATTATCCTATATGGCGTAAGGAACAAGAAGCAATTGAAAAACCATAAATTATGGAAGAGCGTTGTCAGCCAGATAAGATCTTAGGTTAAGAAATGGAAGAGGTGAAATGGAAGCTAGTTATAGGAAAAGAAAGATAATTCTTCAGAATCAAACGACTTTGGCAAAGACTAATGTTGAGCCCCTGTACACCTCTATGGATGAAATATAGATTACTGCTAAATGTTCAAAGCTGGGTAGTGTATTCCTTACAATAAGTGATATAAAAAGAAAATAAACTTATAGGACCAGAAGTAAAAAATTACAGTTAGAATTTAACATTGGGTATTTGTTTACAAGAGCACACACCATATACTGCTAAATTATGCATTACTTTTTTCTATAATTTAAATCAATTCGCCTTATGGGAAAGAAGTTAAAATTTGAAAAAAAAGAGAAATATAAAATTATAACAAAAACTAGCCTGATTTCCTCAATAAACCACCTAGAACTGCCATCGTCAATTTGATATATATTCAAAATATAGATTAAATTACTCAAAGTGTCCATAAAATATACAATTCACAAATAGTGACACTTTTGAGTAATTGCTCTATTTTTAATTTATGGATTTTGAAAGTACAGTATATCAAATGTATGCTGGCATCACAAACTTCTATTTGGTTATTGAATTAAAGTGGTCTACCATTTACTTAACCTATAACCTTTGTATTATTAGTCTTAATCATTATCTATTTCTTGGTTTATCAATGCCTTTAAAGTAAGTTAGACCAAACTTGTGGTTTAAATGGCTCGGTTTGCCTCTCCTAGCCTTACTCTTTGGAGACTTAAACTTAATGCTTCTGATTATATAATTCTCAAGCCTATAGGCCTAGGAGAAAAAATATAGGAGGATTTATACTACACCTAGACTGGGAAAATTTCACAAATCGTAATTAATGGCTTGGTAGACCCTTTATTTGTAAAAGTTACAAGGCTAGATGCTAATATTCAGTGCTGCTATTTTACATATAGCCATGCCCTAGTATGTTATGAAGTCAAGACTCCAGAGCCATATCATTATTATTATTCGAGATACGTTATTGTAGAATCTGCACATAATAGCTGTAAGTGAATGTCTGACCTGATTATAGACTTCCGTTAGTAAAGAAAAAGTAAATAATAGAGAGGTAGAATAAATTACATTTTTAATAGCGAAGATAACTAGCCACCTCGCCTGCTTACTTATCATCATTTCCTCTCTCTCTGAAGAAACCCCTCGTGAGACTAGACCTGTATAGGTAGCATTGACTAAAACCTAAGATACCGGTATGGCTTATGGTATTTTATTGCAAGTTTTGATATCGCGACCCTAACTAACTTTTGCTTTATACATAGAATGTCATAAGAGAAATTAAGTAACTTTGAATTCATATACCATATGCATAAATTGTTACCATTAGATTGTAGGACTGATCAAATTTTTCTCCGTCTTGACACCCTTTTTACCAGTTTCCATCTATCCTGACAGACAGTTCCACGAATAGTCTTGCGGAGTCATGGTGAACCGAGGGATTCATGCTACAGTAACATTTAATTTTTGTTCTGAAATATTTTAGCACAAAATTTTTTTATTTTTAATGATCTAATATTTTTCAGTGATAACATGCTACATGACAATGGACCAACATGTACAGTATAGTAGTACGTATATACACATGTTTAGAAAGTGAAATATGTTTTAATACTAAGCAACTCAAGAACAAGACTCATCCGATGCAAAAATAAAAAAGTATCACCAGTTTTGCTTCATATTGTATATGCAGTATATTTCAAACATTAATGGGCAAAGTATAAAAGAACCGAAGTTTCAATATATTGTAGAAAGATTTATGAATTGTCAGGTACTTGGCACAAGACACTACCTGACTCACTGTTGCCACAGTGAAAATCTATTACTACTGTACATGCACTGATATTTCCAGTTACTGTAATTAATATGATTAAAATTTGTAATATGTTTCTACTCCTCATATCAGAAAGATCATTCACAGATTTTCTCTTACTGCTAATGGATAACATTCTGAAATTTTTTAACGTCTTCATACTAGGGTCAGTCGTTTCCCTCATGTCCAATTTCTAAAAATTCTGTCAGTGTCCTTAGATTATACAGTGCTTTGATGAGTTTAGGTCTACTAAATATTCTTAAAGTATTTTTTGTAACAGCAAAATTTACACACATGAATTTATTAGTGTTTTGGACGATCACTACTCTGGAACACTTAGGAGTCTCCAGATTTGTTTTTGGTTCCACTGCAACATATTGTTTACTTGAAAAACATAGAAATCACGTCGGTGAAACGTTTGTTTCTATGCTGGTCTGTTTTTACACATCTGTAAACTGACTGAAATGCTTTCCTCACTGGATGCAGGGTGCCGTTTACTCTGTACTGTACAACAGAGAGATATGTTATGAGACACTTGCGGAGTGAAGAGCATTATTAGCATAAATATAAAAATATAGGTACAGAATAAGAAAAAAAATCTTAGTTGTATTTTGCCTAATGTTCAAAAATTTTTTTTTCCCACATGTCCTTGACCGCATGTAACAGCTTCAATTCGCGGCTTAGGTCCCTTGCTACTCTGGTTGCCAGTTTGACTGGTGTCGGGACCCAGTGTCATGGCTCTGTAGCTCCTCCACAGGAGGGCTAGCACTCAGGTCCTTAGCTATCACAGTAGTCAACCCCCTGTTGCCAATGCACGGGGCCAGAGCCATGTCTTCGTTTCATGGCACCCACCACGATCCATCATGGTCGTGGCTTAGGTCCCTCGTCTTAGCCAGTAGCCCTGTGGAACTATGCTATGGCTCATTGTTTTGATTCCACATCACAATCCCTTCTCTCTCTCTCTCTCCCCCCCCCCCCTCGCAGATTCATGGACTCTGTTCCCTGGCCATCCATGTAGCAAGGTGAACAGTTTATGGTTTTGTACATATTTTGCACACCCTGCAGAGGGGAAAGTTCTGATACACTGTAAAGAGGCAACATCAGTTGCGAGGAAAATGAGGGCTATCAAGACAGAACACTGAGACCTTGCTAGCGCTCTCCCGAATGCTCACAACCATCTTACACGCCCTCGCCTCTTGGTGCACACATCCTGGATAGACCATGACAACCTCTCTGTCTGTAATCATTACACATTCACCTGTCAGGCATACCACACTCCCCTGTACCGGCATGCTCATCGCAATTTCCTGATCACGAGCTAGCATCGTGCTCATCGGGTCACATGCTCTAATCATGCTCATCTGTTCGCACACCATTATAACAGTCACCTATGTACTTGCCATCATTGTACTCCCCACGCTTACTCTTATCGATCATCTGTTCACAAGCATAGGACACCGTACAATCAGCAGTAAGGAGGAACGATATCATGCTATTAGTTGATCTGAAAGACACTTACTTTCAGATCCCAGTCCATCAGTCTAGAAGGAAGTTCCTCGCATTACTCCTTTGAGGGGAAGTTTTTCAGATTGAAGTCCTTTGCTTTGGACTGCCAGTTGCCCATCAGGTACTCCAGCGTGTCTTCGTGCATGTGTCAGTTTGGGACCATGCCGGTGGCATTTGTCTTCTTAGATACTTTGACGACTGGCTGATACTATGCTCCTCTCGAGGCCAGCTTTTCCAGTGAGTCCGAGCAAAGGAGGAAGTTCCTGGGTATACTGATAGATACAAAATGAGGCAAAGATCTTTCTAGTTCCTGGGTATACTGATAGATACAAAATGAGGCAAAGATCTTTCCTTCAGAGAGTCGTATCAGCAGACTCGGGAAAGTAGTGCAACCTTTCCTCATCGAGCAATTATTTCAGCTAGACAAAAGCAAAAGTTACTCTTGACACCTGTCATCCCTGGAGAAGCTTTTACCTCATGAGCAACTACATTAGTGGTCCTTCCAATGGTGCCTTAAGGCACACTGATTGGCAGCCAGAGACTTTCCTCAACATCTAGATCCAGAAGAGAAATAAGTGTGCCCAAATTTACCCTCAGCAAGAGAACTCTACCTCAAAACAGTGGAAGATCATCATACAAAGGCTATAGCACTACCCAAGAATAGAGAGCAAGGGGTTGATCTATATATAATGATATAGAAGTGTGTCCCTTATCCTCCTTATGAGGGGTGTGATGGTTTGTATGTAAAGCCTATTACTATACTTTTTATTGGCCCTACATTTATAATACAGGTGTATATCTTTACAAGGATATGTTGTGGGTTCTTGCTTGACCATTACTTGATAGAAAGTAACCTAGCCTAACCTTTTGATATTCTATTTCTCAAAGTTTGGAATTTATAACCAGCCTGAATGATTATAGGGGCTTCCTCCCACCTAAGGATAGGCCTCCTATTACGGGGCTCAGGTTTCTATTGTATAGGAACAAATCACCAATTTTGAAAGTACATAATTTGTATTCTTCTTTATTACACACACCTGAGTCCTTAAGTATCAATTCCTGGCTCAAATCCCCCTTAGTTGAAGATCAAAGGGGTGTCGCAGTTGTAATGGCCAGGGGACAGGGCTTCCCCACCCTCCGCTGGCAACTGCTGACACCTCGTTTGAATTTTAACAGCTGAGTTCCAGCCAAGCTGAAATCATACTATTAGAGGATTCAGGTTTGTATATTTAGGAAAAGTAGTTACTGCCCAGTTTTATGCAGTAAAGCATAAAGTACAGTATATAAAATGCTCTGTGATTGTCATTTACTGATAAGTTTCCTTAGTATTTCAGTGTACAGTTTGTTTTACTATAAGAGTATTTTGGGTAATACCTTTTCTTTTCTTTTCAGTTCTTGCCCGAATACATAGAATATGCAGAACGCATTCGGAAAACACTGTATTATGGGAAAATGCCGTCAACTGACCGTCCATCGTTGCCATTTACTGGTAAGGGGAAAATTATATAAATTTACTATACTGTATGTAAATGCATTATATGTACAGTCAGACCTTGTTAATCGCTGTTTCTTGCTTCGCGATTTCAATTTTTTGTGGCCAAGAAAAAACGCAATACATATTGAATAAAAATTCTTATAATCGTGATAAAATTCATGCTGCGCAATGATTTCAAATAGCCCGCAGTCCTTTACACTGGTGGTGCTTCGCGCCACCACCTATCTCTCCATTTTAGTGTTGTATTTATAATTAAAACATTAGCGAATTATAATCTCATGCATTGTTTACATTCGAATCAGCTGATCAAATCTGCGTAGTCCATAGTCAACCTATATTCACTTTCACGATATTATCCCACTGATGTGACCGTTCACTTTCACAGAATTACATACATACATACATATACCAAGGCACTTCCCCCAATTTTGGGGGATAGCCGACATCAACAAATGAAACAAAACAAAAAGGGGACCTCTACTTTCTACGTTCCTCCCAGCCTGACAAGGGACTCAACCGAGTTCGGCTGGTACTGCTAGGGTGCCACACCCCACCCTCCCCTGTTATCCACCACAGATGAAGCTTCATAATGCTGAATCCCCGACTGCTGCTACCTCCGCGGTCATCTAAGGCACCGGAGGAAGCAGCAGGGCCTACCGGAACTGCGTCACAATCGCTCGCCATTCATTCCTATTTCTAGCACGCTCTCTTGCCTCTCTCACATCTAACCTCCTATCACCCAGAGCTTTCTTCACTCCATCCATCCACCCAAACCTTGGCCTTCCTCTTGTACTTCTCCCATCAACTCTTGCATTCTTCACCTTCTTTAGCAGACCCATTTTCCATTCTCTCAACGTGGCCAAACCACCTCAACACATTACATTTCCACTCTAGCTGCTAACTCATTTTTTACACCCATTCTCACCCTCACCACTTCGTTCCTAACCCTATCTACTCTAGATACACCAGCCATACTCTTTAGACACTCCATCTCAAACACATTCAATTTCTGTCTCTCCATCACATTCATTCCCCACAACTCCGATCCATACATCACAGTTGGTACAATCACTTTTTCATATAGAACTCTTTACATTCATGCCCAACCCTCTATTTTTTACTATTCCCTTAACTGCCCCCAACACTTTGCAACCTTCATTCACTCTCTGACGTACATCTGCCTCCACTCCCATTTGCTGCAACAACAGACCCCAAGTACTTGAACTGATCCACCTCCTCAAGTAACTCTCCATTCTACATGACATTCAATCTTGCACTACCTTCCCTTCTCGTACATCTCATAACCTTACTCTTACCCACATTAACTCTCAACTTCCTTCTCTCACACACCCTTCCAAAATTTGTCACTAGTCGGTCAAGCTTCTCTTCTGTGTCTGCAACCAGTACAATATCATCCGCAAACAACAACTGATTTACCTCCCATTCATGGTCATTCTCGTCTACCAGTTTTAATCCTCGTCCAAGCACTCGAGCATTCACCTCTCTCACCACTCCATCAACATACAAGTTAAACAACCACGGTGACATCACACATCCCTGTCTCAGCCCCACTCACTTCATTTCCTATTCTAACACATGCTTTACTACCTTTGTAGAAACTTTTCACTGCTTGCAACAACCTTCCACCAACTCCATATAACCTCATCACATTCCACATTGCTTCCCTATCAACTCTATCATACGCTTTCTCCAGATCCATAAATGCAACATACACCTCCTTACTTTTTGCTAAATATTTCTCGCATATCTGCCTAACTGTAAAAATCTGATTCATACAACCCCTACCTCTTCTAAAACCACCCTGTACTTCTAAGATTGCATTCTCTGTTTTATCCTTAATCCTATTAATCATTACTCTACCATACACTTTTCCAACTACACTCAAAAAACTAATACCTCTTGAATTACAACACTCATGCACATCTCCCTTACCCTTATATAGTGGTACAATACATGCACAAACCCAATCTACTGGTACCATTGACAACACAAAACACATTTGTTCCGTAACCGAAATACAAACCACGCTATTTACATTGGGTTTACCTTTTAGCGCAGCTGAAATGACGAGCCAATAGTTTTAACGAGGGTTAATTAAATTACCCCCGCGCTAGTTAGCGGGGGGTAGGGGAAGGGTAGCTTGCTAACCCCGCCCCCCCCACACACACCGGTGACTTGCTTCACTTTCCCTTTTGGCTCGGCGGTGAACAGACGTGTCTGTTCATCGTCCTCGTTGACAGCCTTTAATCTTTCTTTTTGCTTTTTCTTTTCTACAGCTTGTGTGTTGGTTTGAAGTTGACTTTCATTATTATATTATTATATTACAATGCGTACGTGCCCTGGTGTTGCCGGCCGCCCTTGTGGGACCTTTATGTCGGCCTTAGATACGGACCCTCACACCCTTTACCCTCAGTGTCGGGGCCGACGGTGTGACCAGGAAAACATATGTTGTGAGTGTAGGGAGTGGTCTGCCTCCCAGTGGGAGAGGTTTGGCCGCCGGCGTAAGAAGAAGTCCAAGAGAGACCGTTCTCCTTTGGGGGTTGCCTTGGAGGAGGAGGGTTCTCGGGATTCTTCTTTTGCCGCCCAAACCTCCTCCGAAGCTCCCCCTCGACCAGCTCCTAAGGAGAGTCGTCCGAGTGGTAGCGCAGTCCCTAGTTCTGTTTCCCGACCTTGGGTGGGGGGAGAGGGCGTCGCCTCCCATAGCGGGGCGGTTCCCCCTCCTCCTCCGGGGTAGGCCATTGATAACTCCTTGTCTAATGATGATCTTTTACAGATTTAGGCTTCCCTGGGGCTTAAGGGCTTGTCCTCCAGGGTCGCCTTGATTGACATTGTCTCGTTGGGGGCCGCCGTTAAGCAGTCGGCGGCGGCGGTAGCAGAGGTAGACACTCTGTCTATCGTCGACGTCGTGGTGGCAGAGGCCTCCGACGTGGCTGGGCAATCCTCTGCAGGTGCAGTTGAGGATGATGGTGCTGATGGCTCTCCTCCCCCTTCCGTACATCCTTCGAAGGGGGAAGTGAATCCTACGGGCTCTTCTGCTGTTCAGCTTCCTTCTAAGGGAAGTGCTTTGACTGAGACTCCCCTTCGGAGGACTGATGGTCCTGATGATCTTTCCCGTGGCTCACCGTCCGCTGCGTCGCAAGGGCCTCCCTTCCCCTTATAAGGGGGTTAAGAGGCGCCTTTTTGGATCCCCTTCCTCCGAAGGGGACTCTCCTCGTCGTACTCAGCCTACAGCTCCTGCTCCTTTGGAACTCTGCAGACCATTCTCCAACTCCTGCTAGATCTTCACCTTCCGGGGAACTCGTCACCCGACGGGCAACGGTCCCTTCAGGGCAAAGGGATTCTTCCCTTCCACGTGCAGTGCTAGCGCACAGGCGCTCTCCTGCTCGTCAGCGCTCTCCTGCTTGTCAATGCTCTCCTGCTCGTCGACGCTCACCTGTTCGTCGGCGCGCTCCTGATGTTCGCTCTTTTGAGGATCATCGCCCTGTGGTCTTTGACCATCCTACAGTTCCTGTTGAACTCCCTGGGCGCCATCAGTCTCCTGAGCTCTCTCATCCTGTGTCTACGCAACAACGTTCGCGTTCTCCAGCGCGTGTGTCAAAAGCACATGTTCGCCCACGCGCCTGCGATCTTCCTGTTCCTGTTCGTGAACGCGCCGCGCCACCTGTTCCTTCACAGGATCTCACGCGTCGCCCTCCTGCTCGCCAGCGATCACCTATGCGCCAGCGATCACCTGCTCGCCAGCGTTCACCTGCTCGCTAGCGCGCACAGGCGATTTTAGTATCGCCTATTCATCAGCGTTCTCCTACGCGTCAACGATCACCTACGCGCCAGCGAGCACAGGCGATTTTAGTATCGCCTATTCATCAGCGTTTTCCTACGGCGACCGCTCGCCTGCGCGCCCGCACGATCATCCATCTGTGCGCCCGCATGACCATCGTTCGCGGCGAATTTCGCAGCCGGTGGTAGCAGCAGGAACGCGTATTCCTAGACAACGCTCGGGATCGCCTCCACCCAAACACAGGATTGTAGTGCAGGATAAGGATAATACTGAGGAGAGGTTGACAGCATTCTTCCCCACCTTCTTTTCAGGCAGGTACTGTGGTGTCCCCTCCAAAGGATCGCCCGATCCCTTTCCCTTTAGCGAGGATTTCGGACTCTGTGTCCTTGGAGCAACAGACTTGGTTTGGTCCCCTGGCGCGGGCGTTAGTGAGGGTTATGAAGCCAGCAATCGCCGACCAGGGTAACAAACCAACGGCTGTCTCTCCTACGCTGAAGAGAAAGAGAGGAGTGGACTTCGTGGTGACTTCCCCCAGGGCGAAGTTGGTTCCCAAGAGGTCTGGCGCGAAGCCCCCTTCTCCTGCTCGAGTGCTTTCTCCTTCTCCCGTGGACGAGGCCTTTCCGTCCTCGGGTGAGTCCAATGAAGTGGTAGTCTTCCCCTCGGCACCAAGGGGGGAGACTTCGCTTCATGGAGGAGAATCGTCTCGTGAGGAAGGGGCTCCTCGAACCTCTTTGTTGGGATCCTGTATCCCTCCCAGGAGGGAATCCAAGGACTCCATGACCGTCCCGAAGTCATCTTCGAGGATTCGCCAGGAACCCATGGCTCCCCGGGGGAACGTCCACGCTTCACCCCAGGAAGAGATCCCTGGGACAGGAGACTTAGCTGCCAGCCCGCAGGGAGGAGATCAGCAGGAATCCGAACATGCCTTCTGGCAGGTCTTAAGCCTGATAAGGCAACTTAACGGGCTTATGGATCCAGTCATCGCCCCCCGTGAAGGCAAAGACACTATCTTGGATGAAGTGTTTGACATTCGGAAGACCCTTAAGTCCAGTGCGGCTCTGCCCTGGTCTTGGGGCCTGAAGAGTGCCAGAGCTAGGGCCAACGTTCAGCTCGCGATTCTTGCCTCCTCCAGTCGTTCCTCTGCCGGGAACAAGCTCATCCCTCCTCCTCGTCTTCAGCAGAGGAGGTATTTCGAGATTCTGGGTGAGTCCAGCCTCGCTCTTCCCCTCCATCACTCTGTGGAGGAGCTAGCCAAGGGAGTTCCCTTTGAGAACCTCTGCCCGGCAGGTTTCGTTCTCGGCGGCAGAGATCCTTAGCCACGAGAAGGTCGCTAAGTGTGCCATGCAGGCCACTTCGTGGCTGGACTTTTGACTAGGATCTCTGGGCATCCTATTGCGCTCAGAGGACTTGTCCAAGGAGACCAATAGGAAGGGCCTGGCGACCTTCTTGCTCTCGGGCACCCGCTCCATCGAGTTTTTGGCGCACCAGGTTACCACCCGGTGGGCCAACTCGGTGTTAAAGCGTCGCGATGCTGTGTCCGAGAGATTCCATCCGAAGGTCCCCGCCGTGGGTGTGTGTAGGCTCCGACATGCTTCCCTTCTGGGGGAGAACCTGTTTGAGCCTCAAGACATGGAGCGAACGGCTGAGAGGTGGAGGAAATCCAGCACGGACTCCCTCCTCCATAGGGCCCTTACAGCTCGGCCCTATAAGCCTCCAGCTCTGCCGCAACAGCAGCAGCAGCCTCATAAGGCTCCAAAGCAGGCACCGGCAGTTAAGAAGGTGGTGTCTAAGCCCCAGCCCTTTCCAGCCAAGGTCAAGAGGGGCAGTAAGTCCTCCAGGGGAGGCAAGACTCCTAGGGGTGGCGGCCGCGGGCGCAAGCCCTAGGGGTGGCAGTCCCCCTGCGTGTCCACCTGTGGGGGGATGCGTTCACCGTTGCGTCCGCAGGTGGCAGCAACACGGGGCCGATGCTTGGACGGTCTCAGTGATCGGCCAAGGCTATCGCGTCCCGTTCACAACATCTCAACCTCCCCTGACAGCGAATCCAGTGTCGTTGAGCTCCTATGCCACGGGATCGGCAAAGGGGCTGGCCCTTCAGGCCGAAGTCGAGACCATGCTCGAGAAGGGTGCTCACCAGGAGGTCGTCGACGGCTCCCCAGGCTGCTTCAGTCGACTCTTTCTTGTAAAGAAGGCTACTGGAGGCTGGAGACCTGTCATCGACCTCTCAGCCCTGAACGGTGTTGTCAAGCAAACCCGGTTCAGCATGGAGACAGCACACACGGTCAGACTTGCGGTGAGACCACAAGACTTCATGTGCACACTGGATCTAAAGGACGCGTACTTCCAGATCCCAATCCATCCGTCTTCCAGGAAGTACCTGAGATTTTGCCTAGACGACAAGATCTACCAGTTCAAGGTGCTGTGTTTCGGTCTCTCCACAGCTCCTCAGGTGTTCACCAGAGTGTTCACCCTGATTTCATCTTGGGCGCACAAGAACGGCATTCGTCTCCTTCGTTATCTGGACGATTGGCTGATCCTAGCAGACTCGGAGTCGACCCTTCTTCGGCACCGAGACAGGCTTCTGGATCTTTGCCAGGATCTGGGGATCGTGGTAAACCTCGAGAAGTCCTCTCTGCAGCCATCCCAACGACTGGTTTATCTAGGCATGCTAATAGACACCAATCTCCACAAAGCCTTTCATTCCGGATAGCTAGGCTGAGGAGGGTGGCGGAACCCTTCCTCAGGCGAGAAGAACTCCCCGCCCAATCGTGGTTGCATCTCTTAGGTCACCTATCCTCCCTGGCTCGTCTGGTTCCAAGCAGCCGCCTCAGGATGAGATCCCTTCAATGGCGGCTCAAGTCCCGGTGGAATCAAGGATCCGATTCCCCGGACATTCTGATCCCAATGGGGTCTCTGGAACAGACGGACTTGCGATGGTGGCTGGTCGACGAGAACCTACGAAAGGGAGTGAGTCTTCTCGTCCTCCCCCCGGAATTGACTCTGTTTTCGGACGCGTCAAAAGAAGGGTGGGGGCCGCACGTTCTGAACCAGAGGGCTTCAGGCCTTTGGTCAGAATCAGAAAAGTGCCTACACATCAACCTGCTAGAATTGAAGGCCGTCTTTCTGGCTCTTCAGCAGTTCCAACGGTCCCTGGCGGGTCACTCCGTGGTGGTGATGAGCGACAACACCACAGTAGTGGCTTATATCAACAAGTAGGGAGGCACTTTTTCACAGCAGCTATCCCATCTTGCAGTAGAGACTCTGAGGTGGACCGAAATCCACTTGATAACACTATCAGCTCGCTTCATTCCTGGCAAGAGGAATGTGCTCGCCGACAGTCTGAGCAGGGCCTCGCAGATAGTGAGTACCGAGTGGTCTTTGGATCCTCAGATAGCCAACAAAGTCCTGACTTTGTGGGGTTCCCCGACTGTGGACTTGTTCGCGACAGCTTTGAACTTCAAGCTGCCCCTGTACTGCTCCCCAGTCCCGGACCCCAAGGCACTCTGGCAAGATGCTTTCCAGCAACGGTGGGACAACATCGACGTGTACGCCTTCCCACCATTCTGTCTGATGAGAAGGGGGCTCAACAGGACCAGACTATCGGTCAACTGTTCGATGACTCTGGTAGCTCCGCTATGGCATCACGCGGAATGGTTCCCGGACCTTCTGCAGCTCCTGACGGAGCTCCCGAGGGAGCTTCCTCCACGACACGAGCTTCTCAGACAACCCCACTCCGGCGTCCCTCACAGGGCTGTAGCCTCGCTTCGGCTTCACGCCTGGAGACTATCCAGCGTCTCCTCGCGGAGAGAGGCTTTTCGCAACAGGTTGCGGAGAGAATGTCTTGGCACCTGCGAAGGTCCTCTGAGGGAGTCTACCAAGCAAAGTGGAGAGTCTTTTGTGGCTGGTGTCGTGGAAGGGGTATCTCTCCACTCGATGCCACTATTCCAGCAATAGCGGACTTCCTCGTTTATCTGCGGGAAGAAATGCGCCTTTCTGTCTCGGCAGTGAAAGGCTATCGCTCAGCCTTAAGCTTGGCCTTCAGACTGAAGGGCGTGGATATTTCTTCATCGCTAGAACTCTCTCTACTCATACGTAGCTATGAGCTTACCGGCCCCCAGTTGGAAGTGAGACCTCCTCCTTGGAACGTGGTTCGAGTCCTCAGGTCTCTTAAGAGACCTCCCTTCGAACCATTACGCCAGGCCTCCGATCGCCACCAGTCTTGGAAGACGGCTTTCCTACTCGCTTTGGCTTCGGCCAAGCGGGTTAGTGAACTTCATGGTCTCTCGTATGACATCGCCCATTCAAGGGATGGGGGGAGGTAACGTTCAGGTTCGTCCCTGAGTTTGTTGCCATGACTCAGAATCCTGGGGTGCCAGATCCTCGGTTCGACTCTTTCAGGATCGCGAGTATCCGTTCTGTAACAAGCGACCCATACCAGCTGCTGCTATGTCCAGTGAGGTGTCTGAGGCACTACTTGAAGAGAACGGCTGCAGTCCGTCCTCTAGTGCGAGCTTTGTTTTTGAGCACTGGCAGGACTAAGAGGAGGGTCACCAGGAACACCATCTCAGCTTTGATTCGAAGGGTTATCCACCATGCCTTGAATCCTGACCCTCCTCCGTCACGTTGCCCTCGGGCCCACGATATCAGGGGTATTGCTACATCCCTGGCCTTCAAGAGAAACTTCTCTGTGACGCAGGTACTTCAAGCTGGGATCTGGAAGCGTCAGACGACCTTCACAGCCCACTACCTGCAAGACGTGACCCACAGGAGCCTTGATACGTTTTCTATCGGCCCTGTGGTGGCTGCACAACAGCTGGTCTAACCTCAGGCTCCTTTTTGGACAAGTAGCAGTAGGTTGAGGGCGTTGTTACCCGGTCTTAGTCTGCGTGAATGAAAGCGTATGTCTGACCCTTACTTCTTTCTTCATTCTCCCCTCTCTTGGGGAAGCAGCATCCTGGTCCTCGCATAGCTGACCTCGACCTCTGCAGGTAACCCATGCTTCTTTGTGCTCCTAGTATTAAGCTTAATACTGTAGCGTCTCCCATACCCTGACGAGGTGGTATATGGAACGTCCTATCCTAGAATTCCTATCTGAAGGTCTCGAGGTCAACTTCATAGGACGAGTCACACTCTCCTCCACACACTGCTTACGTAGGCCACTCGTTCCTAGCGATGCTAGGAACTTGTGAGGTACAGGGGCTCCCTTTCTCTAGTGCTGCTCACTGAGGGATCGAGCCCCCGGGCAAGCCGAAGTCAGTAAGGCTGAGGACTTTCCACCCTTCCCAAGGGGTAAGTCACCCAATGTAAATAGCGTGGTTTGTATTTCGGTTACGGAACAAATGACAAATTCGAAGATAATTTGTATTTTTCCTAACCATACAAACCTTAGCTATTTACACATATGTGCCCGCCATCCCTGACCCCCAAGTCAAGTCCTACCTCTAAGTGAAAGTGAAGCAAGTCACCGGTGTGTGGGGGGGAGGGGTAGCAAGCTACCCTTCCCCTACCCCCCGCTAACTAGCGCGGGGGTAATTAACCCTCGTTAAAACTATTGGCTCGTCATTTCAGCTGCGCTAAAAGGTAAACCCAATATAAATAGCTAAGGTTTGTATGGTTAGGAAAAATACAAATTATCTTCGAATTTTTCATATTAAACAATCTCACCAACCATTCAAGTACAGTCACACCCCCTTCCTTCAACATCTCAGCTCTCACACCATCCATACCAGATGCTTTTCCTACTCTCGTTTCATCTATTGCTCACTGATATAACCTATCTTGCATATTATTATGATATCTCCTTCATTTATTATTATTATATCCTTAATCCTCCTCCCAATTCCTTTGCAAATCCCTTTTGTACATTTACTTTGCTCTCCCTCACACATCTACAACATATCTTTTCAACTCGTGATTATCATTATTTTTCGCGATTTCATTCATCTTCTCTTTTCTAGCAATCATTCATTTTCATCTTATTAATCATTCTAAACCTCTTTCTTATCCCTTATTCCACGTATTCCCATTCCTATTTTCCATTCCTTCCTCTCGCGTTTTCCAAATTCATTGATTTCGCTAATTTATTTGAATTAGCATAGATATGTTGGAGGAAATGTGCAAGGAGAAGGAACTTGGCTCCCCCCCTCCTGTCTTTTTGTCATATTGTTTCTTCCTTCTTTCTTACTGTTGTTTCCCTTAACTGTATCCAATAATAATGCATGTAATATTCACATTTTAGTATCGTATTTATAATTAATAACGAATTATAATTTTATGCATTGTTTGTATTCAAATCAGCTGATCAACCCTGCCTAGTCCGCCGTTAACCTCAATTTTTGGATCAAATAACTCCCCTATTATTAAGGCCTCTTACCGAAGGATATTTCATATTTACTAAAATAAAAAATTATTACTTTCTCTAACATTTTCCAATTAGCATATTAATTCCAATAGTTTTATTTCAAATGCTTCTCTCATATTTTATATACAGTACTTGTACTGTGAGTTTAATCGCATAAGGTTAACCGGAGTTTGATTCATGTTGCTGATGCACAATATTTTATAGTTTTTAGCTCTGTAGTGGTTGATTATAAAGCTGCAATAGAGACTTAGCAAAGAAACAAAGATTTTATTTATTACACACACACACGATAGAAAGAGAGAGAGAGACGTCGTAAGTCAATATTGACGTATGTCGAACTGAAACAGTGAAGTTTCCGTAGATTTATTATGATGCTTCATGATTCGGCAATCGTCTAAGTCATATTTTATCAATATTTCCTCACTGTATCATTATTTCATTTTCTTGTTTAGTAGGATATCATATGCTCTCTGTTAAAGCATTTTGTATTCTATTTTTCAATTTCGGAAGAATTTTAAACAAAAAATTTTGTTTACCTTTGGTTATGATCAGCTGATCTGAAACTCCCGCTAAAGTATTGAAAGATTGCGCACGTACGAGTGGCGTATTTTTTATATAATTTCGTAATATATTCAAAATATCTTCATGATGAATATTATATCGGCACCAATGCGTTACAGGATATCACAGTTTTCATACAGCTCGTTTATAGCTATTATTATTGGTTATGCAAATACGTTGTCACTTTCTCTGTGTGAGTGTGTGACAGTGTATGCGGGCCCGTATGGGTAGTTTCTTTTCAAAGCTTCAGACAGTATTTAATTGTTTTATTCATTATTAAGCCTTCTTAGGCTATTTCATTAGTCATTAGCATGTTTGTATTCTATTTTTCAATTTCTTGAGCATTTAAATAATCAACAGATACTTTTGGTTGGCATCAGTTGATATCAAGGTCACGCTACAGTATTGCAATTATGCTCACTTAGCCTATAGTACGAATAACATGCACTTCTTTTTATAATCTTCTTAACTAATTCAAAATTGCTTCATAGTGAATATTACATCAGCAACAATATGTTATAGGGTATCATAGTTTCCATACAGTTTGGTTATAGACCTTATTATTAGTAATTATATGAATCTCTCTCTCTCTCTCTCTCTCTCTCTCTCTCTCTCTCTCTCTCTCTCTCTCTCTCTCTCTCTCTCTCTCTCTCTCTCTCTCTCTCTCTCTCTGAAATCTTTGTTTCTTTGCTAAGTCTCTAGTGAGGTCTTATAATCAAGTACCATAGAGCTAAAATCCATAAATTATCTTGTATCGGCAACATGAATGAAACTCCGGTTAACATTATGCGATTCAACTCACAGTACAAGTAAATGAAATATGAGAGAAGCATTTGAAATAAAATTATTGGAATGATATATATATATGCTAATTTGAAAATGATATATCAAGTAATAATTGTTTCTTATCGTAAATAGGAAATATCCTTCGGTAAGAGGCCTTAATAATAGGGGAGTCATTTGATCCAAAAATTGAGGTTAACGGCAGACTAGGCAGGGTTGATCAGCTGATTTGAATGCAAACAATGCATAGAATTATAATTCGCTATGTTTTTAATTATAAGTACGATACTGAAATGTGATTATTGCATGCATTATTATTGGGAATTGGGAAAAGGATTAAGGATATAATGGTACTAAGTGATGGACAATAATAATATGGAGATATCATACAGTACTAATATGCATGATAGGTTATATCAGTGAGGTAATTCTGTGGAAGTGAATGGTCATATCAGTGGGATAATATCGTAAAAGTGAATATAGGTTGATGACAGACTACGCCAATATGATCAGCTGATTTGTAAACAATGCATGAGATTATAATTCGCTATGTTTTGTATTGTAAATGTTATACTAAAATGGGAATATTACATGCATTACTATTGGATACAGTTAAGTAAATCCAGTTTATTTCAAATATAGCTGTAATTTTTTACCACAGTAAATGGATATACACTATACAGAGAGCTAGGACCAGCTGGGTGTAGAGATAGGTAGTTTCTCCCAGTGTAACGTAGCACAGGCTATTTGAAATCATCGCCCAGCTTGAATTTTATCATGATTTTTATGAGAATTTTTATTCAATAGGTACAGTGAACCCTCGTTTATCGCGGTAGATAGGTTCCAGTCGCGGCCGCGATAGGTGAAAATCCGCGAAGTAGTGACACCATATTTACCTATTTATTCAACATGTATATTCAGACTTTTTAAACCTTCCCTTGTACGTAGTTCTGTTAACAAACTACCCTTTAATGTACAGAACACTTAATGCATGTACTACAGTACCCTAAACTAAAACAGGCACAAATATTAAAGGTGATTTTATATCATGCATTTCCTAAACACGCTAAAAAGCACGATAAAAAATGGCAACCAATGTTTTGTTTACATTTATCTCTGATCATAATGAAGAAACAAACTGGAGGTAGAGCTTTGCTTATTACCCAGACATATTTCCCATACTTTTCCCTTAGAACTACATCACATCTTCCTACTTTAGATATATATATATATATATATATGTGTGTGTGTGTGTGTATATATATATATATATATGTTTATATGTATACACATATACATACCTACATATATACATAAATACATGCATACATATATATATATATATATATATTACTGTATATATATGGGTTATGGAAAAAATCCGCGAAGTGGTGAATCCGCGATGGTCGAACCGCGAAGTAGCGAGGGTTCACTGTATTGCACTGTTCTTGGCCATCCCAATGCTGTTGCCAACTATTAGAAATCACATTCTTAATGTTGGGTAAACAATCATTGCAAAGAATTTTTTTTTTTCTCCTTGGCCATGAAAAACCGAAACCGCGAAGCAAGGAACCACGATTAACGAGGCCCAACTGTATCATCAGACAAAATAGTAGTACTCATAACCAATACAGACATACAAAATACTTTGTATCATTACTTGGTATTTCTTATAATGGTAATACTAATACTAATCGTTAGCCTTTTGGAAGGAAGTCACTCTGTTGCCCACTAGCTTTCATCAGAGGTGAAATAAAACTAGCCTAGTCAAAATTACGCTAAATAGTACTCATAACAAACCGATACAGACGTACAAAATTATTTGTATCATTACTTGATATTTCGGTAATGGAAATACTAATACTATCGTAGTAGTTAGTCTTTTGGAAGGAAATCACTATATTGCCCGCTCGCTTTGCGCCAGTAATATATGTCACCAGATATATGATATGAACTCGACTTATATAAATACTTTTCCTAATGTATTTTTTACTGAAAATGGATATGTACAGTATATGAACAATAAAAGAAAATACTAACCAAAATAAAACATTTCAATTTTATACAAGAAAATAGATTACTGTATTTCCAAAGGAAAATTTTTCCTTTTACTGTACTATTTCATACTTGTGACATCATCACAGTGAAAACAGTCGTTTTAAAGTCGAACAGTCAAGAGTCGCATGTGTCGCAAGTCGGCAACTACCTGTATACAAATATATGCCTCATATAGACATTATAGTATAATAACCTGTTTTATATTTTCAGGCTTGTCGGTGGAGAAGTTCAGCGAGCTGTGTCGTCAAGATGGGCTCGATCGGCTAGATATGCGCTATGCATCATCTGTGTGCTATGATGCTTGCGTTACACCCTGCTCTCTCATCCTGGCTCTGATGTACATTGATCGTCTAAGAACAAACAATCCCGAATATTTGGCCACTGCATCACCTTCACAAGTCTTCATCGTAGCATTGGTAACTAACTAAATAACACACACACATTCATTCTCTCTCCCTCTCTCCCTCCCTCCCTCCCTTCCTTCCCTTCCTTCCTTCCTTCCTTCCTTTTCCTTCCTTCCTTCCTTTTCCTTCCTTCCTTCCTTTTCCTTCCTTCCTTCCTTTTCCTTCCTTCCTTCCTTTTCCTTCCTTCCTTCCTTTTCCTTTTCCTTCCTTCCTTCCTTTTCCTTCCTTCCTTCCTTTTCCTTCCTTCCTTCCTTTTCCTTCCTTCCTTCCTTTTCCTTCCTTCCTTCCTTCCTTCCTTTTTTTGTATGATAAAAAGACTAACAGTAGAGTAAGTACAGTAATATCTGAAAGATAAAATTTGTCTCCTTTTTTGTATGATAAAAAGACTAACAGTAGAGCAAGTACAGTAATATCTGAAATATCAAATTTGTCTGAGGAAAAGATTTTTTTTTTTTTTTCAATCATTCCCCATGTTTTATACTGTGATTTGTGTTTTTTTATCGAGGAAAAGGAGTCTCAGTGTTTTTCTTTCAACAGTTGGTTGCTAGCAAGTATTTGTATGATGATGGAGAAGAGGATGAAGTTTTCAATGACGAATGGGCTACATCGGCTGCAGTTTCTTTGGCTGAAATCAACCAGGCAGAAAGGGACTTTCTAGTGGCTATCGTAAGTTAATAGAAGTTTTTTTTTTATACTCCTTATTGGAAATTTCTCTTGTATTATTGTGGGGAAAAAAAATTCCATTACAGTACTGAGTGGTAGAATTGTTCAAGGAAATTTTTATGGCATAGTAAACAACCTATCATAGTTGTTAGGCTTGTCTGTAGTTTAGTAGGATGAAGTAATGGTTTTGAGTAGATCAAAGTACAGTAATCCCTCACCATATCATGGTTCACCTAATCCTACCTTAGTACATTGCAAATTTATTGTATTTAAATCTGTATCATATGCACCTCTTCATGTTGCATGGTTCTGAGGGCAAGTGAATTTTAAATTTTCATATTAATAAAATAAATTACAGTAATAGCACTTGTGATCTCTCACGTTGCGCAAGCACCAAATTTTCTCCCATATAAAAAGATTTATCATATCTCATGTATGACACCAAATTATGATAAACTAACTGCTTTTTCTCTCCCACTTTATCCAAACTTATAGTTCAGTATGTTAGAAAGTAAAATACTGCAGGTTGAATGATGAAAATTTAGTTAGTGACGCTTACGGGTGGGTATAAACAAATAAATGAAAAACTTATGAACAACTAATTCAGATAACAGGAGTTTAGCTTGCATTTTAACTTTCTCACAATACAGTAGTAAACAATTGCTGTAGTTGTTACAAATGACATTAAGTAGAATATGACATGTATTATTATATTATACATTTTTTTTATATATGAAAAGGTAAACCGAATTGCACAAAGACTACATAAAGAATTGGAGAAGTCAGTTTTATAATGAAGCATCCTAAAGGTAGAGAAGTAAAATTGTATATTGGTAAAAGGGATGACACCTGTAAATTTTGAATGAGAAAAGTATTTTTTTTCTAAAGACTGTATACTTAATTTTATATGGTATAATAAAAATGATAGTTCGTTTTAATGTGTCTTTTAGCAAAAGACAAAAAAGTTTGGTAGTGTGCCTCAATCAGAGGTTTTGGGAAGAGTAGGCAGTAGTCTTGATTAGCTTACAAACGTAAACAGTAGAAAAGTACATCAGCTGTCTTTTTATTTTATAATACAATACTAATATGTGAATATCACAATAGTTATTATTGAATATAGTTAAGTGAAACATCAGTGTTATTAATATTCTCTAGTTTAGATACTGCTATACTCTCTGGCCACCATAAATGGACATATAGTTTGGTCAACGGCATGGCCTGGCCAAGCAGTACATATATTAATTTGTTTTTATTTAATATTTTTTCATTTACATATGCATAAGGGTGTGTCTACAGTAAAAGTAAATTTTAGCTTAAAAAGCTTTTATGAGTGTTATGAGCATTTATAAAAACTTAGATTTTTGGAGGAAAATTACTTGAAAAATAGAAATAAATTGAAAATATATACCCTAGACTTCTGTAACTACTCTGCAGATTTCAGCTATCACGTGGTGGGGGCCTGCAACGGAACACCTGTGATAGCCAAGGGATTACTGTACTATCATTATTAATGAGATGAGAATTAAACCATAGCATTTCTGTACTGTATTAGGTACATTTACTTCTGTATCAAGTATATTGAGTATACTGCAAAGGTAAATAGTAATGTAATGTTTGTTCATGCTCTAAATACAAACCATTTCGCTCTTTATAATGAAGATAAATTATGGCGACGGCTGAAACTAGCTATAAGACTTTTAGTGAAGGGGAACTACCCACCGCTAGTTAGCGGATGTTATAAGCCACTTTTCACTTGGTAGAGAACAGAGATGCCGTCTTTCTCTCCTGTAAACGTATTAACTGGTTCCAAATGAATACAAACTGGCCTTAAACTCAAAGACCTTATCCCTTTCAGAGTACTTGTATGGGAGGATCTACCATGCGGGATTGTCCTGGCATTGAAGGGAGACATTCCATCACCTGTATGTCAGCTATAGAGACAGATTCTCAAGCCCTTTGTCCTGTTTGAAATGGGTCATGCCTGTTCTCAGTTGTCTCCTTGTAATAAGTATCCTCCCTCCCAGTGGCAGCAATATGGTAGGCGGCGGAAAAAGAAGATCAATAGGGATTCTTCTCCTTACACTCTGTCTGCTCATTCTTGTCACTAACTGCTCCATCGATCTCCTTGGGTGCTCATTTGAATAAAAGTGGCGACCCTTTGACCCCGACAACCTTATGTTTCTGAGGTCTCCGTTGATTCCCCTAGAGAAGCTGCGCCGACCTTGGCGCCGGCTCTAGGCTTCCCTATGGCTTGTGGGTGAGGAACAGCTGCTTGATGCCCTTTGGTTAAGGACACAGCACTAGCGTATAGCTACCCCCCCAGGGGTTGATTTTGGTCCTCCCCCCCCCCCCCCCCCCAGGCCCTGGTGGTCGTGTAACAAAGAGTTGTGTGTCTGCCCGTCGTGATCTTAGCGTTTACTTGACCACCCTATGTTCAGCGGACGAACATGAGCAGATGCAGACAAGTACCACTCGTTGTTATCCATCGGGGGATCCTTTTGGGGTGAACCCAGAAACTAGCTTTGGCTACATTTCCCAGGCAGTGTGATACCGACCTTCAACCTGAGCTTTCTCAGCACATTGACGGGAAGCAGAGTACGCTACCCAGGGATCCACCTCCAGTTGACGGGCAGCTATCCAGTTCGCAGGAAATGTGACCTTCACCAGAGTGGTCGTCACCCCTCCCCGGGCTTCCATAAGCGTGTGGTCAATTTGTTGATGCCTGCTCTAACTCTTCGGAGCGAAGTTTTTCAGAGCTAGATAACGATGGGGTTAGGTTTCTGCTCATAGCTCTTGCTCTGCGCCGTCATGTCTGTAGGACAAAGTAAGGCCAGATCCTTTGGTATCTGCACCTAGGGTTTTGACCTCTCATGAGGGGGAACCTGCTGTTTTGCCTGTGTGCCAACGTAGAGCAATAGCCCAGCCTTCTTCATCTCCTTGCAAATGAACATCTCCTCGCTGCCGAACAGGAACGCTGCTCGTCCTGCGGGAGGAAGAACGAGCAAGTCTCTTTCTCCAGAGTGCGTTATTTCAAAGAAACACAGACTTTAGTCTTGCATGTTGGCGCACACCTAACTATCAAGCAAGGAGGGCGGGCAGGCGAGCTCCTCTGCCTGAAGAAGGTCCGCTACGTGTTCTCTCAACTACGTGCTATTCTCACCATAGTAAGGTTGCTAGACTAGCCAGCATGTCATGCTCTTATATATCGCAAGTACCACAGGTAAGCACTACCTCTATAGCTCAATCACCAGCGCACTACATGCAGATGGGGAGACAGCAAGTACAGGTGAGTTCCACTTTACCTGCTCACTCTGGTGTAGGTGTTTGTCATGGTTCGCTGTGCTAGCACTCGCCACGCCATCAAGTGGTATAGCAATTGCGTTCTTTTGGTATTGCTGCCTTGATAGTATTGTCCACTCCATATTTCCACTCTAATATGGTAGGTGGAGAGAATACAGTTGCTAGCGATCAACAGGCTTACGACTCTTCCTTGGGGAAATGGAGCATGGAGAGGGGCGTAACGGTCCATCCGGTCGTGTTCTTCTTTCCTAGGCACTCCACCTAGACTTAGGAAACACTCATGGCGCCTCTTCAGATGCCGTCACCTTTTCAAAGAATACACCATGGTTTGCCTACCTGGTGCAGGCTGTCTGGGTATAGACCCACGATCCTCCAGCGATACCCCATCAGTTTCAAAGTCCTCGGCGATGAGTAGTCCTCCAGCTGACCAAAGGTGCAATAGCACTGCTGCCAAGCAGATTCCTTCTCCGGCGGTGTACTACCTTCCTTCCCTTCAGCGGTCGTCTACATACCAGCAGTACAGTACCTTAGTTCGACAGGAAGCTGAGTGGGAAAGGCTGGGCATCGTCATCCATCAAACCGCAGAAGAGGAAATGAGGTTACCATGGAGCTTCTCTTCTCCCAGGGGACTCAATCCATCTTAGAACCACCAGAGGCTTGATATCTCCCAAATGGGTGTCATTCACGGATAACTATCGGCTCTTGCCTATAGACTGGGATTGACAGGAACTGCCTGTTCCAGCCCTCCCGTGCCCTTTAAGAATGTAAGATCCAAGGGACCAGGAAGGAACGAGACGGCTTCTCTCCTTGCCGACTTTAACATCCACCCGCAGGATTGGAAGGAAGCTAAGATTCCGATGAACTGGTACTCAAAGTCCGAGCAGCCAGATCTTAGGAAGGATTTTCTGGTTTCCAGGTCCTCCTCCATAAGACTAGAGCATAGTGGCCTTCATTTGGAGAACAGTTGACGACCTTGACCCACCCCCAGGATCCTATGGATGTGAGCTCAGGGGGCGGAAGATCCATTCGATGACAGGTCAGAAAACACTGATGGCATGTTGCCTGCGTCCGCCAGCCCGAAGATATCCCCCTTTGAATAGAAGGACTCCGACTACGTCTTTCTGCAGGTGTTCTTGTGCACCGGACGAGCAACTCCTTAAGGGAACCGGATCAAGTTCCAGTTGAGGGAAAGGACACTGTTCTGGACCTTTTCTACGACACCCGCAGGTCCACCAAGACTACGGTAGCCTTGCCTTGGTCTAGGGGGATCAAGGGTACCAAGACGAGGGCTTACACCCAAGTAGCAGGAGTATCACAGTCCCTCAGGTCTGTGAACTCTTATCATTTGCTTCCTCCTCCATATATACAACAGAGGAAGTACAGGTAGTCGTCGACTTGTGACTGTTTGACTGTAACGACTGCGTTTTCACAGTGTTGACGTCGCAAGTCAGTCGTGAATTGTACATTAGTTGTCCAGTTGGAAATAGTACACTGATAGGACAACTACAGTATTTCCCTAGAAATAATTTATTTTCTTTTATAAAATGAATTAATTTATATAGGAAAGGTAGTATTTTCTTTTACTGATAATATTTTATTACAGTATCCAATTCAAATAAAATATATTTCAAGAATTTTTATTATCTGTCTGGTGACATCATATTTCTGGCAATTAATGTTAGTATTCCTATAATAAAAATATCGATTAACAGTACAAATTATATCATGGGTTTGTATTGATCATTATGAGTATTAAATAGCATACATTTGACTCTACAACTAGGACAGAATCGTTTCATTTTTTTTTTTTCGTATGATAGTAGATCGATGTTTATATAATGAAAGTACACGAATAGGACAAATATTTTCCTGAGGTAATGTATTTTCTTTTACATTGTCAAAGTTAAATAATTTTTCTGGGTAAGTTTGTATTTTCTTTTATTTCTTGCTAGAAAAAGACGAATTTTACATATTTCGCATGTCATTCTTTCGTCCCACGTATGGGACATATTTTTGTTGGAAGGTGAGTGGGAAATTGAGTGATTTCCTATTGATTTCTTACCAAGTAATCTTATTTCATCATTGAAACATCGAGTAACAATTACCAAGTATTTCAGTGGCCTGTATTAGTTATGGGTAGCCTGCAATACTATTTACCATAAATTTAAGAAAGGTAATAGTGTATGTCTGGTGACGTCATATTTTCAGCGGAAGGCGAGTGCCAAATAGTTATTTTCTTTTGATACTTTATAGAGTAATAATATTCTCATTATCAAAACATCTAGAAACGATACAAATTTTACTAATATCTAAACAAAATCCCTTGCAGAGAGAGAGAGAGAGAGAGAGAACTTATTCATATGATAACTAATGATAATGGCTGTAAACGAACTGTATGAAAACTGATATCCATAAAATATAGGTGCTGATGTAATTTTGAATAAGATAAGAAATTATATAAATAATTCTCCTAGTTATTATATGTGCACAAAATTGATGACTACTGAAAGTAAAGCAAAAGCAATTATTGATCATTGAAATGCTCCCTATATTGAAAAATAGAATACAAATATGTTTTGAAAAATCACAAACTCAATAATGTCTAAAGAAATATGAAAACTTGATTATGAACTGAAAGTGAAATATAGTTGGCAAGTCATTTTCTAAGCACTTTTGCACTTAGTGATACGTATGTAAGGAAAGAAATTGAGCAACCGCGTCTGTTGGAGACAAAGAAGCCAAGTGAAGTGACTATCTGGAGATTTAGAACTAACTACATTATGAAAAGAGCTCTAGTATGAAGCTTTAAGAATTAACCTCAAATCATATAAACGAAATGCCTTATTTGTATGTACGCATTGTCTCGGTCTTATTTGTATGTGCACATTGTTTTGATCTTATTTGTATGTGCACATTGTCTTGATCTTATTTGTATGTGCACATTCTCTCGATACAGTAGCGGGACCTTGAGATCAGGTGATCACTATCAAAGGTAAACAAAGAAGTCAGCAATTGTTAATTGTTAAAATGCTTTTGAAATTAACAAGATATAATGAAAAAATGCTTTAATAAAGCACATGATATCCTTTGAACCAACAAAATGAAATAATGATATACAGTAAGAAATTATTTATGAAATATTACCCGGATGATTACAGTATTATGACTCGGCATAATAAACCAATGGAAACTTTTTTCTAAGTTTGATACTTTAGACATTCAGATAGTTAGGTGACGTCTCTCATTCCCTATCATGGTCGCAAGTCAATGACTACCTGTACTACAAGATTGTTTATGATGATTTGTCACTTTTTCCCCTAAATCTAGCTATCCTGGCTTTAACCTAGAATATGTCTCTGGATAAGCTTGCTTGTTTTCTCTGCGGCAGAAGCTGCAAACATGTTTTTTGCAGGTGCATCCACAAAAGTTCTTTGCAGGCCGCTTCATGGTTGGGGTCATTGGGGTACCCTTGTAGGAAAAGTAGCATCTGGTTGAGGGCAGATGTTACCTGGTAGTAAGTCTAGAAAGACTGTACATGTGACTGGCCTCTTCATTCTTCATTCTCCCCTCTCTTAGGGTTTCAACATCCCAGAAACTATGCATGCTAACTACCTCTGACTGCTATAGGATACCATTGTTCCTTGTGTCATCATCATCTACTCCTATTGACGCAAAGGGCCTCGGTTAGATTTCGCCAGTCGTCTCTATCTTTAGCTTCTAATTCAATACTTCTTCATTCATCATCTACTTCTTAATGCTTCATAGTCCTCAGTTCCTTGTGTAGCCATAATATATATATGCATATACAGTATATTTTTTATGTCCCCGATCTCCAGCAAGGTGGAATCGGACAATGTCCTTCTTGAGTGTAGAACTTAGCTCCAAGGTTACCCTTACCTGGTCAAGTCACAATGCTTAGTTCACACACCATCCCACGAATTGCTCAGGTCGTTAGCTCTCATGAACGTTGAAAGTTAACTAGGTGACAGGGTGTGTTTAAACAGCTTGCGCAAAACAGTCACACCCCAGGACAACCAGCCAGTTGATTTATGATTCCTACCCACATAATGGTGAGTCTCTACTGTAAAGAGTAAAAGGGTTTGTATATAGTGCTGGAACAAATGACTTTTGGAAATATTTTTTTTCTTTTTTTCCAAACTTTGCAAACCTTATCCCGCCATCACCTATCCCCAAAGAATTTCTGCATGCAATTTTAGAGTGATGTAATGTTATCAGTGCAGGTGTAAGCGGGGTGGCCAGTCTACCTCCTGCTAACTAGCGGTCGGTAGTTACACCTCGCTAAGATTCTTAATGGTTCAGCTGTCGCTGAAATATATCCACTGTAAAAAGCTTAAGGTTTTTATAGTTAGGAAAAATACAAATTGTTTCAAAATTTGTCATATTTTAGTGTAATTTGGGATGAAATAATTTAGTATTATAATGATAGTAAAACTTAAGGGTTTATAATACATGTGTAAATTTTGATGCAAGAAGCTTTTATTATATGCTTCTTGAATAAAGAAAGGAACAGGAAATCACCTTTTTGAAATGCCAGTATAAGTGAGTAGAGACCTAAAAATCTAATGTAAGTAACATCCCTAAAGGTTTCAGGAATAAGATACAGTATAAGGATATGAGAATGGTCTTTGAAAATAATATTCGCCATCAAAATACTAATACGATATCTGGGTATTAACATTAATCATAAACCAATTTTTGTGTATTATATCTCCCATTTGCTTAGAGGCATTTTCCCCTATTGATTATGTGCTATCCATGTAGTCTAGTCACACCAGGTAGAGGTGTTGTCTTTGTTGTGCATCATTAATGAATGAAGTTAGTATTAGGTTAAGGATGAATTAAAAGTGATTGTTATAGAAAAAGCCTTTTGGTCATATGCACAGGACTGGAACTTGTTTGTGGATGCTGACACTTTTCTCACGGCTTTCAAACGAGTTGAGAGTGATGTTGCTTGGCGAGAGGGTGCTAAAAGAGGCTATTTCACCTACACTGACCTGATATCTATGTCTCAAGTGATTCCTGCATCATGTACATCTATTATTAACCTGGTAAGTATCATTCTCATGTGTATATTTATCAATGTTGCATTGACACTGGAGCCATAAGGATTAAGCAGTTATAGAAGACTAATATAAGCTGCAGTAGAATAAAAAAAATAAGCAATACTCTTATCAAATATTTTGATTTTCCATTTATAGGATGGTTATTATTTAGTTATGTCATTATTTTGACCTTGCATCTTTACCAGATATTAACCTAGAAGGTCCTAACATTGGTCCTTTTGACCTAAACAGTACTTTCCATTGTTTAGTATTTTATATGGTATCCTTAGAAATAGAGAACAGAAATGTCAGTCGTCACCTATTTTGTTCTGTATGGAAATCCTTCTCAGTACAACCATGATAATCGCTCTGATATTTCAGGTCAGTCAAGTTTTTGCCGTTTGTATTGTTGGTTACACAGCTGCAGTCGTGAGTGTCATTGCTGGCACACTGTTAGCACAGGAATGTTCTCAACAACTGACAACTGCTGTAAGCCAATTGACATCTGACATTCTGGCAGACAATGACACCTCAAGGCAGAGTTTAGAAACTACAACATTTTTGCCTTCTTCACACATCACAGACACACTTCACGAACTAGCAGGTAAGCAATCCAGTGTTTTGTTTGTAATTGAGTTTTTATCTGTAAGGTTTTCCATCTTTTAAAAAGTACCTTTTCAGAATGCAGATTACTTGGTGTTTATAATTATTAGATAATTTATACCTTTTATTGCTTTATTTTCCATGATATATATAGTACCTAATAATGATGATTTAGTTGTTTACTACATGTATTAAGATACGGCTAGGTACAGTGTGTTAACTATCTACTGTATATGCTATTGTATATGCTTGCATCTTATTTACTAGTAGTTTTGTAGGTAAAACAACTGATCCTTAAACTACTTCGTATTTTTTCATAGGTGATTTGGAAGACAGTGTGGAAGATGATGAGGAAGGTAATGTTACTGTTCCAGGAATGCCTCCCCATGCTCTCACAACACTCACCACATCAATTTTACTTGCCATTTCATCGCCGGGCTTACCTCATCACCGTGAGGCCTCAGGAGGGAAGAAAACCTGCCCTTCGTGTCCTTCGGTAGCTGTTGATGAAATGGAATGTGAAGAGGGTTTCAGCGAGTTCAGTTCTGACGACTCCCATCCAGCAGATGTTCGTCTCAGTTTTACAACTGGAGCTTTTTGGCCTCCTTCGAGTCAGAAATTCAACCACTTTGGTGTAAATTCCCTGGACCTTACTGTCGATGTCACAGATGCAAATGTACGTTATCAGAAAGACGACTGGGTATATTCCAATCCTTGGGTTATTCCTTGGCTCTCTTGGCATGTTTCACCAGTGTATGGTTTGATTCACAATTTTACTGGTATAGGAGCTCCAAACATGGGTGGCACAAGAAAGGGGGATTACAGTGTGTTTGAATGGCTAGCATGGATGGGTGAATTGGTGCATAATGTTCTAGATGACATGGTGCCTGATCCTCCTATCCCACATTTACCCCCAACCCCTCTCCTCAGTCGTGTTGCTGTGGCTGTGTCGTAGCAACCTGTACTTGTGCCTTGGTTCTCTGAAATGGCTTTTGACAGGAATAATGATCTTCTTTTAAAAGAACTGAATTCTGTTTTGCTTCTAACTGAAAACTTTATTATTAACAGGGTAAAATATTCAGACTGAATTGCTGTCAGAATAATGTGTATCAGAATGAGTAAAGTTTGAGCTTGCTGTAGAATGAGTTGAAGATTACAGTAAATTCAGAAATGCGTTATAGTGTTGGCAAAGCTGGGTCCTTTATGGATAGCATAGTTCAAGTGGTAAAGCCAAAATGTTCTCTTACACTTATTATCCCAAAACTTGGAAGGTTGTTTCCTCGGTTTTTGTCTATGCTAAGGGCGTGAATAAAAAAGAATGAAGATATTTATTGAATGCCTTTGGTTTGAAATGAGGCTTCTTATTTTACTATTGTTGTAATAGCTTTACAGCAAGCAAAGGTTTTGCAAAGCAATGTAAATAACATTCTTGGTATGCCGTGCTTTAATGCACACAGCAGTAGTAAATCTAACATTTTGTTGCATAGCAACAGCGGATATCCTGATCAGAAGGTGTATGTGAAACATCCTTGCTATGCAAGTTCCAAAATTGATAGTTTTGCCCAGTTTAAGAATAGTGTCCCTTTTGTTGATTAATATTTGAGTATTTATTTTCAGGTTATTTATTTTAGTTACCCTGGTGTAAATGTTGAAGTAATTGAATGTAATTATCAAAGTTGGTTGGTATTTTTGTGCATGAACAAGATTTTCAGTTCTCGCTTGTTTCATTCTATTTTGCTCATATTTCTTTTTTAATCTGATTTTTTTCCCTTTCCCTTATGCTACTTTTAGAGTAGTATTGTACCTTAAGCATACATCTTGCAAGGTTTAAGGTTTCTATTAGATCAAACAAATTGTGTCATAAGTGTGGTGGCTATTTTTACATCGGTTTGTGTTTTCTAACGTACAGTAAAATTCCATGAACTTTTTAAGGTATCTGTTAATTGTCTTCATGTTATCGTGTCTGTTTGAAGGTTCAAAGTATGCAGTGTTGTCAATGTAATCAAAGAGTTTCAGTTGACTTTGCGTAAGGATCTTGGTGTATTTTAATTTTTGTCTTCGTGGAGAAAGTCTTATCGTCATCGGGGACAATTACATAAAAAATTTTAAAATTTTATGTCATTCATAATGATAGGGTTATTGGCATTCTTGAAGTAGGTTGCATCTTTCTGATATGAGTTTTGTATTTTTTTTACGTTATCCTGTTGTTCTTTTATGTTAAACCATCTTTGGGGTTTTGTTCACTCATTCAGATTTAGTATTGTATACTGTACTATGAGGTTTTTATTACAGTGCTGTAGAGTATAGAGGTTCCTGAACCTGACTACATTGTTGGAGTGTGTGTAATTAGTTTTGATTTAGAATGATGGAGTATTTTTTGTGTGTAGTGAAGGCTTTAGAGATGTTGCTGAAAATATTTTCAGTGAGAATTAGGTTGTTAAAAAACTTAGTTTTCAAGATAACGTGTAAGCTTGGAGAGCCAGTAACATGAAGTAAATGACTGAATCATCAGTAAAAAAAACTGGCCAGATCTGTAAGGAACATTCAGTGATTTTACCATTAACACTTTTGCTATAGAGTTACAGTACACTAATTTTTATACTAGTCTTTCATAAAATCATCTATTTTTTTCATTTTAGGTAATGTTAACCATTTTAACATTCTTTTTATTTGAATAGGTTTTTTTAACTACATTTCAATAGGACTTAACTGAGTAGTTCAAACCAAAATTTTATCTACTTGCTGCCATCGAGTCTTGTTGCCAAATATTTCAAAACAGCACATATATAAAGCATCACTACCATGTTAGGATAATAACTTTTTTCTTCAAAATGTTATTGATATATAAAAGCATCACTATCACTTTTAAGTTAATCACTTTTTTCCTTAAGATGTTACCATATCCTACCTATTTTGTTTTAGTACTTTTTCTTTTGAGTTTTGTCTAGTATGATGATAATAACTAGTGGCCACTTGGAATGACAAGTAACATTTGCCTAAAGAAATTTATAAAAGGAAAATTTCTGGTTTTTATATTACATCTCAACCTCATTCTTCTGAATTTGGATTGAGTAAGTAATTGAATTGGTACGTACTATAGACTGGGAAGACGGCTATACCTGTGCATGTACAAATTAAGTACTTCCCTTGAATTGAAATCTGATGCAGTAATTTTTAAAATTCTGTCCAATAACTATACTGTTTTGATATTTAAAAATTGACAGGTTTTGAATTTTTTTTTTATTCTTCCCACTATGTAATAGATTTTATTATTATGATTGGTTTATGGTGTTTGTCCTGCATTCTATGGGTTATATTGAAGGTATGTATACATAATTATAAAGCTCCAAGTTACCCTTGATCAAACCTGCCCACCATGTGTTTTTCATCTATTAGTATTCAGGTATGGTGGAGATACCATCACAGAAATGGAACATGTTGGCCAACTCTCATGAAATAAGGTCACTGAAAATTTTTTTTTCTTCATAATTTTATCTATACTGTACTGTGCTGTATTCATGAAAAGATATTATTCTCTTGCTTCTCAACCATATATTAAAGTAAAGATGACACACTGACTATCAGATGCTTGTGGGTCTGCTGTCTGATAATCAGCAAAATTCAAGTACAATAACTAAGACCCATTAGTATTGCCTAAATCCTAACAATCTAGTTATCCCACAACCAACAATAAGTTCGTATGATTTATAGACTAAGCTAACTTGTACTCTGCTCTAATTGTTCAGTTCAGAGATTTATTTGCAAAATTCATCACTTAAAAGGTAACCAACAGGAAAAAAATGGAATATGGCTTAAAATTAATTAAAGAAATTAAATAAGTTAGGGAAGGTTACTGACCTCTTTGTTTAACTGTGTTAGGTATATTAACTACTTTTTTATGCATAGTTTTGGAGATCAGAGTTTCTTACGTGGGTTTCAATTTATTGTGGGTTGTTATAGTAACCTTTTTTACACTTGTCTAGATAGCAGATTTGCCATCCTTTTCTATGATTTATGTTTTACAAGTTTTGTACCCAGTATATCTAGTACTACCCCATTTTGATTAGCATGGATCTTTTATTCCCTTCAAACAAAATTTTGACTTTCAAAAAGTTTTTTTTTTTTTTTGGTCATCTACCTTTTTGGGATTTATTTCCACGCGGACAGACTTCCAGCACTACTTGTTATACTGTATCTTTGAACATGTAGAATTTCAGAGAGGTTATGACATAGAACAGTTGGACAGAATTGCACAAGTTATCATAATGTCAGGAATACATTATTTTCATGTAGCCTGACATGAGCATTTAGCTAAGCATAAATGATACTCTACAAGAAATAAGTAATATAGTCCTAGGTTCTTGATATGTCGTAATACATCAAAGGACTTGAGAATCCCCTTTTGCATGATAGGAACCTCTGAAGCTCATAGTTCCTTGGGCATTTCAGCAGTAGTGTAGTGAGCTTGGATATTAACTTCTTCAGGAAGAAGTCATCTTTAATTTTTAGAAATGCTATTGGAAGACTAGGGCCTACACAAAGTATAGCAACATCTAGGTATTCAAACAACAATTAGATTTTCCTGTCATAATATTAAGGTATTACAAATAGTAAATATAGTTTCAAAATACAGATTACTGTCTGTCTGTCCGTGTGTAAATACATAGTTATTGGAATTAAGTGCTACATATTTAGACTACAATAATTTTACAAATGCAGTTGGCAAATATATTTTACAGAAAAAGTCTACCAAAAGTAAGGTTAAATGTGATTTTGTATGACATTTGATTAAAATCACTTCCCTAAATCAAGTCATGTTTTGCTTTATACTGACTGATGAGACGATTTGTATTGAAAATAATAAAATATAGAGAATATTATGCAAAATATGAATAGATTCATTTGGTAATGAATGAAGTAAATATGCAGTCAGTAATGGATTGAAAATAGAGATATAAACATTATTGTTGAAATGTGTCCAGTATTTGCAAATTTAGCCAGCCTTGCTGTTAGAGGAATCGGGTACAGTTGTATTTATATGTGGCTTTGATATGGTCTCCTGTAGGATATGATGGAATTGTAACCTCAGGTACTAAACTTTTAAATACATTGAATCAATGGAATATCAAGTAATAGTTTTTCTATCCTTGGTCAAATGTACAATACTTTCTTACTTTTTATTATATAATACAGTAATCAGGTCAGAGCAAAATTTTACATTTGTAGTACCTGTATTGTTTTAAAAGATGTTCACTTTATTAAAGGTTAGTAGAGAAACGGCATCTTTGCAAAGCACACACAACCAGTATTGCTCCTGAGGTATTATAAGCGAAACACTTCTCGACATGAGGCAGTCTTGTATTGTGAACTGTGGTCAATTTGGACTAATATGGTAACTGCAGTTTGTTTTCATTATGATCAATTGCATTTTGTTGAGCAACGTTTGCTACTCAAACTTGTAAATCAGTGACTGAAATATAATCTCGATAGTAAATCTTTTACTGGTATATCAAGAGATGTGGATGAAGATTCCCTTGTAGGACATCTGCATGAAATTAAGCTTTATAATTTAATTTATTTTAAATAAAATTGCTTCGTTGTGATGTGGGGAATTGCTTCAATATTTGTGACAGCTCTCAATGTCTTGCCTTCCATCTGGCTTGAACTTTATCAAATCTAATTCAGAACTGTCAAATTTTCATCTTGTTACTTTTAAAATTTATTCAACAATCCTATTTTGAGACCTGAAAGGTTGTACTACTAATTTGTCTATAGTCCCAGATTTTCTCATAAATGGCCTTTGGGCCCAAGTACTTGGAAGAGTATTTTTATCTTGAAAGATGTGCTCTAACAGTTTGTGACTTGGATGACAACTTTGAAATTAACCTTGGCTATGATGTAACAAATGTAACCAGACTGAGAGTACTAAGCCATAAAATCATAGTTGAGTAACAATTTTCTGAGTACATCCTGTTCAGATACATTCTATGGCTATATTTAAAACAACCAAATTGCTTTACTGAGTTTTTGTATTGAGAATTGGGAATAAGTTATTCAAGAAAAATGTAAAGGTAATTCAATTTCAGCACTTATCTTCTGACTAATGCTAAAAAAAGTAAATTGAAAACTAGTACATCACAGATTATGCAAAAACAATTAACATATTAATTGCAGCATGATTGCATTTTCAAGGAAGTGAGAATTTGTTAAACTGACTTTTGATAAAATTTTGTAATTTATATAAAGATATTTTGAGACAAATGATTGCTAAATATAGTATAGTAGGGTGAGGCAATTTTTGACACCTTTTTAGTAACCTTTGTACAAAATCTATATTAATAATTTATGACCAAATACCAAACATGTTTTCAAGAGAGGGAGGTCTCATCTATAAAAATGGTTTGTTCCATAATCATCAAAGAATTATAAATTCTCGTATTACAGTAATAAAAAAAAAAGTATCTCAGAGGCGAGGCAATTTTGGACATGTCTGTATCTCCGTTAAGCGCCAACGGTCAGTTGGGCAAACTATGACAATTTGTGGTCCCTATCAATATAAATATGCTAGAAAAAAATTATAGACACATAAATTTTTGTGTCCGTAATTCAAGATTGTCCAATTTTGCCTCGCCAAGAAAAAAGTGAGAAGTCTGCCTGTCCAATTTTGCCTGACCATGGTTTTGAAAACTCCAATTTTGCCTTACTATATGAATATGTAAATCAAACTTTGTATTCGAGCACACAAATATACTTTTATGTATAAATATGCATATATGTAATCATAAAAATTCAAAATAAGACATAAGGGGTGCAGTAAAAGGGGTGTCTGCCCAAGGTGACACCCTAAAAGTGAGTGACACCCTGAGAGTTACATTAAAAAAAAAAAAAAGTTTCTTTCTTGCTCGATGGTTATGATATGATTTTCAAGAAGTTATTTAATGCTAGGGACACTCTTAAAACTGTTGACACGGGGTGAAACCTTAAAAAAGATTGACCAAAACATGATAACATCCTGGAGAGGGGTGTCAACCCAAATGCTAGAAATATCTAAAGAAAAACTCTACTATATACATTGTTCCTATAATAATTCACATATCCAAATGAAAATTTCAGGAATTGAAATAGAATATATTTTCACTGTTCCTGCTAATTTCCATGTTGATAACTGTTATGTTGCCTTTTTGATATGGTGTAAAATGGAGCAACATTAGAGTGAAAGCACTTAGAAGGAAGTTGTACCTATCCATTTTGTTCTTATCATTGTTACCTCATACTATGAACGAGCCATCAAAGAGATAATTTTACCTACAAAAGAAAGGGATACAATCGAAGATTTAAGAAAAAAAGATGAAATGAAGAAAAATACAAGGAAGAACACAAAGAGAGACAGAAACATGACAAATCATGGAAATACAAAGCAATCAAATATCTCGATTCTTTAAGAAAAAATTTCTGCAAACACTAACGTAAATTCAAAAATATCTAAATTGACCATGGTAATAAATAGTGATAACTGAACTGCTAGGATAGTCCGGATAGTGAATGATAAGGATTTATTTATACCTAAAATAAAAGAAATAAAAAAGAAATTCAAACTATTTTGGAAGATATTAAGGATCGTCCATTTTTTTGCATTGGTAGTGCAACAAAAGGGTTTTTAGAGGAAGAAGGAGGCTAAATGACTCTCCTTGAGCTAGATGCTTGAAGCCACTGCCCACATATCATCATCATCATCTCCTTCCACGCCTATTGACGCAAAGGGCCTCGATTAGATTTCGCTAGTCGTCTCTATCTTCAGCTTTTAATTCAATACTTCTCCAATCACAATATCCTACTTCATGCTTTATAGTCCTGAGTCTTCCAACTCTTCTAGTGCCTTGTGGAGGCCAGTTTAAAGTTTGGTGAACTAATGTGTCTTAGGGAGAACAAACCATCTCCATCTACCCCTCACCATGATCTCATCCACATGTGGCGCTCGAGTAATCTCTCTTAGTTTCATTTCTAATCCTGTCCTGTCATTTAACACCCAATATTCTTCTGAGGGCTTTGTTCTCAAATCTACAAAATGAGTTTCATTAATATACCAAGATTCACGACCTTACAATAACACCGATCTCACTAAACTGATATATAGCCTGATTATTGTATGTAATTTTAGGGGACCTGATTTCCAAATTTGACTTAACCTAGCTATCCTCTGATTTGCTTTTTCAATCTCTCATTAAACTCAAATTCTAAAGCTCCTATATTAGATATCACAGTTCCTAAATATTTAGATAAGTCTACCTCATTAATCCTTTATCCTTCCAAAGATATTTCATCTTCCATTGCATATTCCATTCTCATCATCTGTCTTTCTTCTATTTATCTCGAGCCCAACCTCATGTGATTTTTCATGCATTCTGGTAAGCAAGCTTTCCAAGCCCTTTGGTGTTCTGCTAATTAGGACAGCGTCATCAGCATACTCTAGGTCTCCTAATTTTCTGTTACCAATCCAGTCCAATCCCTCTCCACCATCCCAACCGATCTATGCCGTACAAAATCTATGAGGAGGATAATCAACATAGGTAACAACACATTCCTTCAGAGTACAGTACTCCACTTTTCACTGGAAATTCGTTTGATAAGACGCCACTAACATTAACTTCGCATTTGCTATGCTTATGGACAGACAATTGAATTACATATTTTAGAGGAAGTCCATAATGTCGCAGGACTCTCCACAAAATTTGCCAGAGCACATATTCAAAAGCTTTTTCATAGCCCACATATACCATCAAAAGTGGAATTCAATATTCTACATATTGCTGTACTACATGTCTTAAATGAAAATTTGGTCAGTACAACTTCTACCTTTTCTAAATCCTGCTTGTTCATCTCTCAACTTTTCATCAATCTTTCTCTCTAGTCTCTTTAGAATGAGCATTCTATATATTTTCATGACAGCTGACGTAAGTGTGATTCCTCTGTAATGATTGCAATCAGTCATATCTTTTTTTGTCCTTTTCACCAGCACTCCTAGCTCCCATACATAAGGCTTTGCCTCTTCACGCCACATTCTACAAAATAATCTTGTAGGTAATCTGGGAGTCACTTCATTTTCAGACAATTTTCATCTCGGCAGTTATTCCTTCGTATCCAGGGGCTTTCCATCTTTTGAGTTTTTTTTTTTTAAGAATAGCTTCGACTTCAAACACTCCTAATTCATTCATGGGCACATCAAGGTCTTCATCAGTTTCAGGCATATCAACCAAATTATTCCCTTCGTATTTCCTATTCATGACCTCACTAAAGTGTTCAATCCAACGTTACTTTTCTTCATGTTCTTTTGCTATAACAAATCCATCTTTCTTTTTGATGGGTATATGCTTCTTTTTTCCCGTAGAGATTTCATTAATAATTCCAAGAGCAATTCCTACAACAAAGTCACTCCCTGAATTCATAGCTTTGTCAGTCTCATCTGCTTTCCTGTCTAAATATTCTCTCCAATCATTCCTGATATTTCTTTTGACCTCACTATCAATACTGAAATAATTGGCATGCTCTGCCTTGTAATTTTCATTACTTCCTCGAAAACTTTAAGAAATCAATTTCTGTCTTTGTCTTCTTTTTATAGTATCCCAAGTATCATTTGATATCCATGGTTTTCTCCTTGTAACTGCATGTCCCAAAACTTCGTCTCTTAAAGTCTCTTAAGACTGTAAATCGATTCCTACATTCAGTTACAAAGATTTCTGTGCTCATCCTCTAGAAGCTTAGTTGTATCAAACTTAGGTATTCTATCTACATTTCTGTTGGGTTCTTTCAGTTTTGATATTTGTGTGGCAATGGGGAGCTGGTGATCACTACCAATAACTGCACCTCTATAGCTTGTTACATTTCCCAGAGTCCTCCTTCTTTATCAGTGGCTATGTGATCTATTTGATATTTGTAATTGCCACATGGTGAAGTCCTTGTATATTTGTGGATCTCCTTGTGCTGGAAAAGAGTACCTCCAGTAACAAGATTGTTTGTTGAACAATAACTTATAAAATGTGCCCCATTTTCATTTGCAACTTCGCCAAGAACCTCAACACCCATCACATTTTCTATCCCTTGATTATTCCTTCCAGCTTTAGCAGTGAAGTCATTAATCACAATTTTCATATCTCTCTAGGTTCTCACCTATTATACTCTGCAGTTCTTCACAGTATTCATCTTTCCTTTCTTCAGAGGAATCATTTGATTCGCCTTGGAAGATGTAATCGGGATCTTGAACCCTTCTGTGAATCCTCTTCACTTTTTGTCCGGCGGGCATGCTGTCATGCATTTGCGGGGAGGGGAACGGGGCAATTTAACCTGTCAAAAAGTTTTCATTCTTTTTGCCTCTCGTGTGAGTGCGAAGGAGAGTACTGGAGCGTCGGCGCACAGGATGCTGCTGGTGCTCAGTTTCTGCTGAAGCACAGTTTTTGGTGGAGGCGCAGAAAAGCGCTAGCGTGCAGGAAACCAATGCGTAGGGTGAATATACAAAGAATAGGCCAGACTATTTGGCCTCTATTTTGAGATACCTTACCTGTAGCATTAGAGGCTCTTTGATCTTTTATTTTGAGGTGCTATACCTACTTCCAACATTAGAGGATATTTAAGCTCTATTTTGAGGTGCCATACCTTTAGTATTAAGGGCTCTATGACCTCTATTTTGAGGTACTATAATCTTAGCATTATATGTTCTTTGATCTCTAATTTGAAGTGCTTTACCTCTAGCATTAGAGGCTCTTTGACCTCTACTTTGAGGCTCCTTACTTTTAGCATTAGAGGGTCTTTGACCTCCATTTTGAGGCTCCTTACTTTTAGCATTAGAGGGTCTTTGACCTCTATTTTGAGGCTCCTTACTTTGAGCATTAGAGGGTTTTTTACCTCTATTTTGAGGCTCCTTACGTTTAGCATTAGAGGCTCTTTGACCTCTATTTTGAGACTGCTCACTTTTAGCATTAGAGTCTCTTTGACCTCTATTTTGAGGCTCCTTACTTTTAGCATTAGAGGGTCTCTGACCTCTATTTTGAGGCTCCTTACTTTTAGCATTAGAGGGTCTTTGACCTCTATTTTGAGGCTCCTTACTTTTAGCATTAGAGGGTTTTTTACCTCTATTTTGAGGCTCCTTACGTTTAGCATTAGAGGCTCTTTGACCTCTATTTTGAGACTGCTCACTTTTAGCATTAGAGTCTCTTTGACCTCTATTTTGAGGCTCCTTACTTTTAGCATTAGAGGGTCTCTGACCTCTATTTTGAGGCTCCTTACTTTTAGCATTAGAGGGTCTTTGACCTCTATTTTGAGGCTCCTTACTTTTAGCATTAGAGGATCTTTGACCTCTATTTTGAGGCTCCTTACATTTAGCATTAGAGGCTCTTTGACCTCTATTTTAAGGCTGCTCACTTTTAGCATTAAAGTCTCTTTGACCTCTATTTTGAGGCTCCTTACTTTTAGCATTAGAGGATCTTTGACCTCTATTTTGAGGCTCCTTACATTTAGCATTAGAGGCTCTTTGACCTCTATTTTAAGGCTGCTCACTTTTAGCATTAAAGTCTCTTTGACCTCTATTTTGAGGCTCCTTACTTTTAGCATTGAGGGTCTTTGATCTCCATTTTGAAGCTCCTTGCGTTTAGCATTAGAGGCTCTTTGACCTCTATTTTGAGGCTCCTTACGTTTAGTATTAGAGGGTCTTTGACCTCTATTTTGAGGCTCCTTAGTTTAGCATTAGAGGCTCTTTGATCTCTATTTTGAGGCTCCTTACTTTTAACATCAAAGGGTCTTTGAGCTCTATTTTGAGGCTCCTTACTTTTAGCATTTGAATGTCTTTGGCCTCTATTTTGAAGCTCCTTACTTTTAGCATTTGAATGTCTTTGGCCTCTATTTTGAGGCACATTACGTTTAACATTGGAGGCTCTTTGACCTCTATTTTGAGGCTCCTTACTTTTAGCATTAGAGGGTCTTTGACCTCTATTTTGAGGCTCCTTACTTTTAGCATTAGAGGGTCTTTGACCTCTATTTTGAGGCTCCTTACTTTTAGCATTTGAATGTCTTTGGCCTCTATTTTGAGGCACATTACGTTTAGCATTAGAGGGTCTTTGACCTCTATATTGAGGTTCCTTACGTCTAGCATTAGAGGGTCTTTGACCTCTATTTTGAAGCTCCTTACTTTTAGCATTTGAATGTCTTTGGCCTCTATTTTGAGGCTCCTTACCTTTAGCATTAGAGGCTCTTTGACCTCTATTTTGATGCTCCTTACTTTTAGCATTAGAGGGTCTTTGACCTCTATTTTGAGGCTCCTTACTTTTAGCATTTGAATGTCTTTGATCTCTATTTTGAGGCTCCTTACGTCTAGCATTAGAGGGTCTTTGACCTCTATTTTGATGCTCCTTACTTTTAGCATTAGAGGGTCTTTGACCTCTATTTTGAGGCTCCTTACTTTTAGCTTTAGAGTCTCTTTGACCTCTGTTTTGAGGCTCCTTACTTTTAGCATTAGAGAGTCTTTGAGCTCTATTTTGAGGCTCCTTAGTTTAGCATTAGAGAGTCTTTGACCTCTATTTTGAGGCTCCTTAGTTTAGCATTAGAGGGTCTTTGATCTCTATTTTGAGGCTACTTACTTTGAGCATTAAAGGCTCTTTGACCTCTATTTTGAGGCTCCTTACTTTTAGTATTAGAAGCTCTTTGACCTCTTATTTTAAGAGTCCTTACTTTTAGCTTTAGAGGCTCTTTGACCTCTATTTTGAGACTCCTTTTAGCATTAGAGGGTATTTGACCTCTATTTTGAGGGTCCTTACTTATAGCATTAGAGGGTCCTTGACCTCTATTTTGAGGCTCCTTGCGTTTAGCATTAGATGGTCTTTGACCTCTGTTTTGATGTTCCTTACTTTTAGCATTAGAGGGTCTTTGACCTCTATTTTGAGGCTCCTTAGGTTTAGCATTAGAGGCTCTTTGACTTCTATTTTCAGGCTCCTTACTTTTAGCATTAGAGGGTCTTTGACCTCTATTTTGAGGCTCTTTACTTTTAGCATTAGAGGCTCTTTGACCTATTTTGAGGCTCCTTACTTTTAACATTAGAGGCTCTTTAATCTCTATTTTGAGGCTCCTTACTTTTAGCATTAGAAGGTCTTTGACCTCTATTTTGAGGCTCCTTAGGTTTAGCATTAGAGGCTCTTTGACCTCTATTTTCAGGCTCCTTACTTTTAGCATTAGAGGGTCTTTGACCTCTATTTTGAGGCTCCTTACATTTAACATTAGAGGCTCTTTGACCTATTTTGAGGCTCCTTACTTTTAACATTAGAGGCTCTTTAATCTCTATTTTGAGGCTCCTTACTTTTAGCATTAGAAGGTCTTTGGCCTCGATTTTGAGGTGCAGTATCTCCTGCATTAGAGGCTCTTTGACCTCTATTTTTAGGCTCCTTACTTTTAGCATTAAAGGATCTTTGACCTCTATTTTGAGTCCCCTTACTTTGAGCATTGGAGGCTCTTTGACCTCTAATTTGAGGCTCCATACTTATAACATTAGAGGCGCTTTGACCTCTATTTTGAGGCTCCTTACTCTTAGCATTAGAGGCTGTTTGACCTCTATTTTGAGGCTCCTTACTTTTAGCATCAGAGGGTCTTTGACATTTATTTTGAGGCTTCTTATGTTTAGCATTAGAGGTTCTTTGACCTCTATTTTGAGGCTCCTTACTTTTAGCATTAGAGGCTCTTTCACCTCTATCTTTAGGCTCCATACTTTAAGCATTAGAGGCTCTTTGTCCTCTATTTTGAGGTTTCTTACGTTTATCATTAGAGGCTCTTTGACCTCTATTTTGAGGCTCCTTACTTTTAGCATTAGAGGCTGTTTGACCTTTATTTTGAGGCTCCTTACTTTTAGCATTAGAGGCTCTTTGACCTCTATTTTGAGGTTCCTTACTTTGAACATTAGAGGCCGTTTGACCTCTATTTTGAGGCTCCTTACTTTTAGCATTAGAGGCTCTTTGACCTCTATTTTGAGGCGCCTTACTTTGAGCATTAGAGGCTCTTTGATCTCTATTTTGAGGCTTCTTACGTTTAGCATTAGAGGGTCTTTGACCTCTGTTTTGAGGCTCCTTTCTATTAGTGTTAGAGGGTCTTTGACCTTTATTTTGAAGCTCCTTACTTTCAACATTAGAGACTCTTTGACCTCTGTTTTGAGGCTCCTTCTTTTAGCATTAGAGGTTCTTTGACCTCTATTTTGAGGTGCTATACTCTAGCATTAGAGTTTCTTTGACCTTTATTTTAATTCCCTTACCTCTAACATTAAAAGCTCTTTGACCTTTATTTTTTGGGTGCTTTATTTCTAGCACTAGAGGCTCTTTGAGGCCTCTGTTTTAAGGAGACTAACCGCTAATAGTAGAGGCTATTTGACCTCAGTTTTTAGGTGACTTACCTCTATAATTAAAGGCTATTTTTTATACTTCTTCATATAAAGGCGTTCCTTCTCTATTCTCTTCTGTCTTTTATAGTTTTTCAAGATCTTCTTTGCATAGTTCGTCAGCCTTCTTCGAGATTTTAAGACACATTTCAGTGCTGTTTGTCCTCGGTTCGTCAGATTCCTCGGAGAAATCAATGGCTTTCATGTCTTTACCTATAAGGGCGATGGTAAAGACATAGATGCCATTGATTTCTCGGCATACACTATACGCCATCATACTAAAGTCAACGAAGAGCAACACAATATATTTACCAATGCCGTCCTGATATGTTCTATCTTCAATGCCGAATTTTGAAGAAACACACGTCGCTCACCGCTTTGCACCAATGCAATCCAATTATAGGACATCGTCGCTAAACCACAAGCAAATTATCCTTCAAGGCGCTTACATTATGATCTTCAAAGCTCGCCAACTTCGGCAGCACCTATCCAAACTATCTGTAGATGAAGGTGTTCCCAATAGCCTCCAGTTCATCCTGTAGCTGTAACAAAATTCTCACAGTCAGTTACCGGTTCCGCCAGAATGCGAGCTCTGTGAGTAAAGTGAAATCCTCCTCCCAATGTTCACTGCGTAAACCTCCATGGCTACAGTACATACAGATCATGAGGTGTTGCAAGGTATGTTAAAAAAAAAGAAAAAAAAAAAGAGAGAGATCAGGTCTCCAGAAGTCTTTTGGAATCCGGGGCGGAGCCGTTCAGAACTGCTCCGGGAAGATTCCGTTCTGGAGTCATTCAGAACTCTATGCTAAGTCTACGGCTATTTCTTCTGAAGTAATTTGGAGAGGAAATTCAGGAAGATTTTCTTCCGAAATCGTTCAGAGATTTCTGGAATCATTCAGAATTCCATGCTAAGTCTGTGGAAATTTCTTCTGAATCCTTTTGGAGATGCACGAAGATTTTCTCCCGAAGCCGTTTAGGACTCGCAAAAAATTCTCTTTTTTTTTTTTGGTTTCAATAGGCCCTAATAATAATAATAATAATGATAATGATAATGATGATGATGATGATGATGATGATGATGATGAATAATCACGTGATTTGATTTACAGCTCCGTGAAGATTCCGTTCTGGACACATTCAGAACTCTATGCTAAGTCTACGGCTATTTCTTCTGAAGACATTTGGAGATTCAGGGTATTCTTTCGAAGTCTTTCAGATTAGCATCTGGAATCATTCAGAATTCCATGCTAAGTCTATGGTAATTTCTTCTGAATCCATTTGGAGAACCACGATTTTTTTCCGAAGCCATTTAGAACTCGCGAAAAATTCTCTTTTTCTCTGGTTTCAATAGGCCCTAATAACTCATATTATTAATAATAATAATAATGATAATAATAATAATAATAATAATAATAATAATAATAATAATAATAATAATAATAATAATAGGTGGAGTTGAATACTATGGCTTCATCGGCAGAATTCTTGTCCAATTTCTCAATTCTACGGACAATTCTCTTTTCAGGGTTGCTACATTCAGCTAGCAAGTTGGAGAAAAAAAAAAAAGAATTGTCCGTAGAATCGAGAAATTGGACAAGAAATTAAATTCTGCCGATGCAGCCATAGTATTCAACTCCACCTATTTGAAGGACGGTCTCCTACCAAGAAATAATAATAATAATAATAATAATAATAATAATAATAGTAATAATAATAATAATAATAATAATAATGAACCGTGATTTGATCTACTGCTCCGGGAAGATTGCGTTCTTGAGTCATTTAGAACTCTATGCTAAGTCTACGGCTATTTCTTCTGAGGCCATTTGGAGATCGACGATTTTCTTCCGAAGCTGTTTAGGACTCGCGAAAAATTCTCTTTTTCTCTGGTTTCAATAGGCCCTAATAATAATAATAATAATAATAATAATAATAATAATAATAATAATAATTTTTGTAAGTAACATTCTGTTACCTACAGCTCTCCATTTGGTTAATGCCTTTTCTGCTCTTGGTGTCATCATCATTATTCCTACCCCTTCTCTTCTAACTCCATCTGTTCCATAGGGCAAAGATATCCAAACTATATTTCACAAATTCATTCTCTACTAGCTGTAACTTCCCAGTTTGATTCATGGTTCTAACATTTCAATTACCAATTTTCAATTTTTCTTTAGTATTTACAAACCGGGAGTTTCTTAGCAACCCACTACGGCCGGGACTGGGGGCAATTCTTTCATTTTCGCTTTCCATAGACTGACTAAATCCATAGAGGATTCATAGGCTAAATCTATTCATCAAAGAATAGCCAGTTTCTTAGTTATGCGCAGCGCCTATCTAAATGAGGCAAGTGACCCCTGCCGGTCCATACTAATTCCAGTAAGATCAACTGCCGGGCATTAGAAGTAGAGGAGTATCCAGAGCACCAAACGGATACGTACCTTTTTCAAATTACAGATGGAATTAATGGTCCTTTATTTATGGAACTCATGCCTCAAAGAGAATGTTTAGTGCCATATTTAAAAGAACTGAAGCTGTTTTTTGAGCATTTGGTTGAATTAAATAGACCCGTCATATATTCAAGCATTTAAATTGTCACGTATATGGCTATAGTATATATTGAATTGTTCACCTTTATTTCCAATTTTGTACTTGTCCCTATTTTCTCATTAGTAATAGGTTTGATTATCCTTTTTTATGAAAAAAGTTTTCCTTTTTCTTTTTTATTTTCTTATAAATCAATATGATTTTCTATAGAAATAAATGATAGAAAATATTTTCTAAGAACTATCATTTATCTATATTTTTAGTTAAAATTATTAAGAATATATATATATATATATATATATATATATATATATATATATATATATATATATATATAGATAGATAGATAGATAGATAGATAGATCTACAAAATCTATTACTTAAAAACTTAACATTATGATATGATGTTTTTTTTTTAAATTAAGTGTCCAAAATTGCCTTACCATTTTTCAAGGCGAGGCAAAATTGGACACTAGATATTCCATATTTTTTTTATTAATTCTTTATTTTAAACCTTCCTTTAGCATCATCCACTAATATGTTTTTAGAAAAAAAAATAATTTCATGTATTATTTCTGAGAAACCCTAAAATGAAGGTGAGGCAATTATAGGACACCCATATTCAACAATTTATGTAGGGATACTTAATACTTTTTAAAAACCAGACATACTATTATTTAATAAGTAGAAGGTTGGGCAATTTCTAATAGTATTATAGTTCTCGAAAATTATAAATAGTTTTAGAGATATTGTATCTGTCCAATATTTGCCTTACTTGTCCAAAATTGCCTCTGTCCAAAATTGCCTTACCCTACTATATAACAGAAATGATAAATATGTACTAGAATTAAAAAAAGTTACACCAGAAATATGCAGTTCTAAAACGTGGCTTAATAAACTGACCTCTTGCCATTAATGTTGGAGAAAATATTTAGTGAAATAGTTTTTGTAATTCATTCGTCATGAAAAAATTAAATACATTGAAAAAAATTATTTCAATGAATCTCAAAGTTTTTCGTAGTCCTTCAAGAACAGATTTTTTACTCCTTAATAAAAAAGATAACTCTATGTTCTCTGTGTTGTTTACAATACAATCTCTTAACGGGTGCCCTCATCTGTGTGAGAGATTATTTCCTCCATAGGTGGCGACATGGGTCAACTCATGGTGCATTAGTTAAAGTTGGTAGTTTTTCCCTTGGTTTCCTGCTGGATCCTCATTTACGCTGTTCAGGTGGTTGTTATGGTTGGTTTTAAAGTAAGTTATGTAATATATGTTAAAACTGGGCTATACTCTATATGAAAAGCTGTTAAACTTTACTCATGGGATGCATCATCGACCAGGTAAAGGTATGCTTTATTAAAAACTGCTTCAATGGAGTATTCAGTGTCTTATCAATGGGAAATGTAGGTATATTTAAATTATGTTGAATCTAGGGACAAGGAGGCGAAGTGTAAGAAAAGAATATGTTGTGCACAAAAAAAGTTCTTACGAGCTACGTCGTCTGCATGGTACAATTAGGCAAGGGGATTGCAATAACCACGACAGATTTAGAATTTTAGTTATAGATTATAAAAGAAGGTGATGTGGCCTACATAATACAGAATAGGATAGGTAACTTCATTTCTGTGTGGGAAGAAAAGTTTAAGGGAGCTAATGGGAGTGGTAACATCTCGGATCAGGTTCATGCAGGACAGGCATTTAGCGATAATGGAAAGTACCGTTTTACCGACTCCCTTAGACAGGTCTGGACAAATCCAATGCCTGTGGTTTTCCAAGGTGCAGCTGAAGATATCAGACCTAAGCATCATCATCTCCTCCAACGCCTATTGACGCAAAGAGCCTCGGTTAGATTTCGCCAGTCTTCTCTATCTTGAGCTTTTTAATTCAATACTTCTGCATTCTTCATCTAATTCGCACTTCATAGTCCTCAGCCATGTAGGCCTGGGTCTTCCAACTATTCTAGTGCCTTGTGGAGCCCACCTGAATGTTTTGTAAACTAATCTATCTTGGGAAGTGCGAAGAGCATGCCCAAATCATCTCCCTCTACCCTTCATCATGATCTCATTCACATACGGCACCTGAGTAATCTCTCTTGTAGTTTCATTTCTAATCCTGTCCTGCCATTTAACTCCCAATATCCTTCTGAGAGCTTTGTTGTCAAATGTACTAAATCTATTGGAGATTGCTTCATTGTCATGCCATGACTTATGTCCATAGAGTAAAACCTAAGCAATGCATGTGAAATCAATAACTCTGCCACCAATTTTGTCTTCCAGGTCAGGTTTGCCAACCAATTTAGTTTTAGGATGAGGGACTGGTCGTGTGGTCAAAATCCCTGACGGCTGACGCCGGCTAACTTAGCCACTACACTCAGAGGTGTTGTTGCATACCCTTTGCTTCTAGCCTAAATGATAAAATCGATTCACTATTCTGGAGGGCCAGGCAATACTCGTGAGGGAGAATCCTCTGACAGTGATGACATTGAATGTTAAAGCCACAATCACCACTGGTCAAGTGTTTGTTCAGGGAAATAGATGGGATGGTTTACCAACTTATACAACAAAACAAAGCATCACAAAGTAGATTGGCATACAAAGGCTAAGCAATGACATGGCGAATGTCAAAGAACCAGCAAACATGCACTGTGATGAAGATCTCTTTCCAGCCCAGTGAGTGTGCCTAATGCCACAGGTGGGATTCCTAACTATGGCTCTTTTAAGAAACTTGTACTTTAAGGAAAGAAAACAGTAGTGAGGGATTTATACAACATCCATATTCTGGAGACAAGGAAGAGTTTAAATCACCGTTTTGAGTCCAGCTAAATAAACGTCACCCCCGCCAAATAAAGGGAGAATAAGCTAAATTTACATTCTCCTTATTTGAAACAAGTTTCTGGCTCCCTAATTTCTGTCTTAAAGAAAGAAGTACAATCAGCACTGGGGGAATCTAATGCAAAGCTCCTCATTGTCTCCCTTTTTATTCCTCTTAGTTCCCATTGTCAGGTTAAGGAGAGCCAGTCTATCAGACAGACCATCTACTCTGCAATAGTATTAACTCCTGTCAGAGTGCCTTTAGATGTGCAGGTTGTTCCCTTTAGCTGGATATTTGCCTTGGAGGTTTTCTTGGTCAGTAAAGATCAGTAGTGTCATTAAGAGTTTAGAGCAAGGTTTAGAATTTAATTCCTTTCCGAACTGTGCTGGGAGGTTTTCTGGACCCTGGAGGAATTGACTGAGCTTCAAGGGGTTTCTGATATTTTTAGACTACATCGAGTCTGGCTGTGACAGGGAATTATCATGAGCTGAAAGGAGAAAGGCCAGATGTATCATCAGATTTAGAGGGAAATTTTGTTTGAAGGAATTTTATGAAACAACAGTGTAGATATAAGAGATGGATTTATTGAAAAGTTCATTATTAAATCGGCTACTCTGCTATCCTTCATATTAGTGGAGAATAGAAGGGTCAACCTTTAATTGACCCAACATAATTGAATACGGCCAATGTTTCATCTCGATGGTAGAGTTTGGGCATATGAGAAAAGGATATGAATATTTAGAAGACTTAAGTACAAGGAGGGCAAAGGTCAGTATGAAGTCTTATCAGTATCATCTAGAAAATGGAAATATATACTAGATGGGAATTCAATTGGGAATTGCACTAAACTGGAGAGAACTCATTTCACTGTAATTTTTTAGGAAATTCTTCACCTACTGTAGTGTGATTACTATATATACCTTGTGGATGATCAAATTGTAAGAATTGTACTTAAAAATAATGCTGTGAAGAACATATGTTAACATTTATTTTTTATCTTTTTTTTTCAGATTAAATTTTGCATTCTGAAAGTTACAGTTTTTGTTACATCTGCGTATGAAGAAATAATTGTACAAATGACGTGGCTAGACATTAAATTAGCTCTCTCAATGATTGAAAGTGCATTCTTAGACCCCTATGGTTGCTGCCTGGCTCGAGAAGGAATGACTAAATCAGCCGAGTCAAAGAAAGACATGCTGATGTATGTGTAATGAAGTGGGATAAGAAAATTAGTTTTGAGTGGATTGGGGAAGGCTTGATGTTCAACATGATACTGTGCCGGCGAGCTGTTGGGTTGTAACTGAGAGACTCGTGAATACAAATTAACAGCTTGCTAGTACATTGGTGACCCAGGTGACAATGTGCCTACCCAAGACGGAATAACATAAAGTGTGTTCACCGAGGGATCCGATCGCTAATTTCCCCCTCCATTGTCGTCACTGGAGCTCATGGACTGAGCTATGCACTTGCCACAGTGTCATTCTGTCAGTTGCATTGTTGCATCTCACGATTATGGGTGGGTGTTCCATATTTGGGTGCGCTAGTAGTTCCAGACAGAAAGGGATTTGTTTTCACATGTTCCTTAAAGACCCTAAGGTGTCCAAATGTGGATTAATGCATGTAGAAGAAGTGATCGCATTAATGTCATTGGTACCAGGATTTTTTTCTCTCCATTTCCGGACAGAAGATTACAAAGAAATCTTCAACATGAACTACTGCTACCACAACTTTACCAGAGAAGTTATCACAGATTAAAGAAAACCGCAGTTCCCTCTTTAAATTTAGTCAGGTATGGTTTAACAATTTGTTTATAATCTCATTAATGCAGTTTTTAGTTACACATCTTCGGTTGATAGGTAGGCTGGACTAAATTCTTGAAATGAAGTACAAAATTAGAATAGGCCTAGCATTTGCAATATTCAAGAAATTCTTGGACTAAGGCTATCCATTTTTTTTTCTTTCATACTTTCCTTTCATGAATGTAATGTTGTTCGAACAGATTATAAGTGACCTATTATTGAGTAGTCTTCCTGTGCAGACAATAATTATGCCTATTTCCTTTTATTTCTTAAAAAGAAAACAACTAAGGGATATCGTGGGGTCACAACGTTGAATCTGGTAATAAAAGGATAGATCTATTGATTAGTCACGTAGCGTATGGAGAATTAAGTAGCTTCCATTAGCCTAATCATCCAACAGCTGTTTAGGCCTAAGCGTTGTTTTTTATTAGGTGCAGAATACATTTTAGGGTGAAGGTATTAAATGATAAAAGGAAGCCAGAATTTCTTAAAAAAAGGTGTTAACAAAATAAAAAAAAATCTTCAGTAATATTTTGTAAATAAAAGAACATTATGCTAATTCAATAAAAGTCAGGGAAGTTTTTTTTTTCTTTTGTTCATATTCATTCACCCTCGTTAATTTCATTATTTGTATTCCAACAAGATTATAGTCTGTATGGCAAGGTCTTAAATAGTTTGATATAGCTGTATTAAGTGAGAGAGAGAGAGAGAGAGAGAGAGAGAGAGAGAGAGAGAGAGAGAGAGAGAGAGAGAGAGAGAGAGAGAGAGAGAGAACACCAGCATAGCAACAAATTACTGTCAAAATATAACCATCAAGTACACTGCCCAGTTGACTTGCACCAGGTGATGTCACAATGCGAGAACTGAGCGACCGACAGTCTCACCTTATGCTCTTCCGTCTTGTGCCTACTATTACAGTTTACGAGTAAGTTTGGAAGTAAATATCAGCAAGCATACCGGAATAAGTGTAAATGGAAGTCATGAAGATGGAATAATGATTGTTAGTATGTATGAGAAACATAGAATTGGTTGGCTTACTTAAGTTTCTTGGAGTAAATACAGTATACAGTAGGTGATAGTAAAACGAGAGAAGAGTCTAGTCACAATAGAAACAAGAAAGGTAACAGGTTATGGACAATAGACTAGTAAGGGACTTAAATTGTCTCTGGGAGCCAAGGATGTAATATATGAAGGAATTTTGAGTGCGTATTTTAAAATAGAACGAAAGGGAAAAGCTTGGACCTTTTGAAAATTGTTTGAATTGTAAATGTGGTGTAAGAAAAATTGATTGGGTGCAAAATCTTGAGAGACACAACAGGTGATTAGAAAGAATGGAGTAGAGTAATTTCAGGTGGTTCATTCATGTGGAAAGAATAATGTCAGTGCAGTTCTCAAATAAAATAATGCGTACTATAATTCACAAGTACTATGCGGTAGATTAGGAAGCCCTAGAAATTTGATGATAGGTGGCATAAAAGACATTAAAAATGAAGGGCCTTACCATTCAGAAAGTGCAAGTTAGTGAAGAATGCTGCATTGTGTGTATGGACACTGAACAAACTGCTAATGAGTCTACTGTATCAGTATTTGGAAGCAACTAATTTTAGATGATGTACTGCGCAAGGGTTCATGTGTTGCCTATAACTGTAGTACCTTAGTTTATGAGTTTAAATAGTAATGTGTTTGCCTAGCATTTTTATGGCAGTAGGTCGATCCCCGCCCGGGACCATGAGTTTTAAGTTGTTTACTGGGAGGCCACTACAGTGGGGGTGGGGCCCTTGCCCGGCTGACGTTCTGATGAGTACCTATTCTGGTGAAACTGGAGCTGAAACCAGACACCTTTAACCTGTAAGTAAATTCATGAACTAGCTCGTAACCTAAAATGTTCATACTCTAAATAACGAATCCAATTAGAAAAGTCCATAGATTTAATATACATTCATTTTTAAATATGCATAGTGGAATTTGGTGAACAAATTATAACCCTTTACATGAGAAATTAATACAAAGTAATTCACAATGGAAAATAACAGACCCACTAACTTTCACTTTACCTTTGATGAGAGTCTTGGTTGGTGTTATGGAGATGAACCAGGAAGAAGAATCTCCCCTTTATGAGCATTTCTAGTAAAATATTGGGAGTTCTCTCTCTTGAATCTTATTCAATATCACTAACTGAATCACATGATTTATGCCGTATGAACACTTGCTTGACTTTTATTTTACATTATAATTTGAGGAACGGATTTATAGAAAACTGTTTTTTTTTTAATGCCATGCAAATGTGACAAAATTTACATGAATATGGTGTGAAAACTGTATCAACGGCACGACTGATTTCACGCTAGTCTTGTTAGTACGTTTCCACAAAAAGTGCATACAGTATGCAGAGGGGAATTTTTGCTCATAGAATTATTTCAATTTTTATGCTTGTAAACCGATTTGCTTTTATCCAGTCCCTCATTAACCAAGGTATTACTGTATATATATATATATATATATATATATATATATATATATATATATATATATATATATATATACATACATATATATATATATATATATATATATGTATGTATATATACATATATATATATATATATATATATATATATATATATATATATATATATATATATATATATATACTGTATACCAGTGTACCCGATCCACTGGTTCGAAAATTTGTGGGAGAGTGTGGTTTCTGAGTGTACCTTTCGGGATAATCCCTCTCTCCAGGATATGACTATGCACTCTCACCATGGAATGGCTACTCCCTTTTCCCCTGATCTTGACTAGAAAGAAATATTTACATTTATATCAATAGACACTTTTTCTTTATTGAATAGGGAGATATGCTGTATGTGTGTGTATTTATGTATATGTAATATGTATCATTATCATCAGCCATTGCTAGTCCACTCAAGGACAAAGAGATCATACATGGCCTTCAATTCCAATCTATTTATGGTTTCTCTATGCCAGTCTATACCCACAAATTTCCTTAGCTCGTCAATCCATCGTCTTCTCTTCCTTCATGTCCTACTCATGTCCATTTCTCTCTCTTACATGTTGGCAGAATATATGCTAATTTAGTTTGCTCTCGTATCCATGTTGCTCTTTTTTTCTGTCTCATAGTGTTATTCATGTCATTAGTCTTTTCATAGTTCTTTGGTGTAACTAGCTTATGTTCAAAAGCTTTAGTAAGGGTCAAAGTTTCTGATGCATAAGTTAAGACTATCTGACTAAACACTTTTCTTTTTAGAGAAAGTGGCCTTTCACATTTCATAATCTTATTTTGTTTACCAAATGCTTTTCCATCCCATGCTTATCTTTCTTTTAATTTCAGTCTCGTGTCCTGGAAAAACTCGTACTGACTGTTTCAAGTACACACATTCATTAACAATCTCTAGAGGTTCGTCCATAACTCTTATTCGTTGTATCTCTGCTTTTTCATTGAACATTATCTTAGTTTTACTCATGTTCATTTTGAGTATTACATTTCTGCTTTCTCTATTCAAATCTTCTATCATATTTTGAAATTCCTCCCATGATTCACTAAACAGAACCATGTCGTCTGCAAATCTTAAGTTGTTAAGGTATGCACTATTAATGTTAATTCCTACATTTCCCCAATCTAAATTCTTAAAACCTTCTAGGCATGCTGTGAATAAATTGAGAGAGAGAGAGAGAGAGAGAGAGAGAGAGAGAGAGAGAGAGAGAGAGAGAGAGAGAGAGAGAGAGAGATGCGGTATCCCTATCTAATCCTTTTTCAATTGAGACTTTCTCACTATATGTAGTTTTAGGATTGCGTACTTCCCGTATAGATATCTTCAAGTTTTCTAACCAGGTGACCAGACTGGGAAAATGGAAATTAGGAAACCTGTATCAGGGGCGTAGGAACGTTTTTACATTGGGTATTGTTGCTAAATTTT
>NC_090755.1:30933324-30943324 GCF_036898095.1 Palaemon carinicauda | reverse complement strand
GATAATATATTTTATCTGTAATGCACAAATTCTCATTATTTTGACAGAAATTATCCATTTCGATTGTGCATATTACCTAAGAAAAAAAATCCTAAAAGATCAAATGGCAACAAAAGCATATTAATAAAAATAAAATTTATTGATATGCTGCAAAAATATATGCATATGAAATTCGTAATGATTAAGGCCGCCGTTATGCATGAATTATGTGAGTGTCACTCGCATTGTGATAATTATCGAGACTGGTTGGCCATAAAGAATGATTTGTGTCCAGGACCTTCCTTGTATGACATTTTAAAAAAAGGACGTCTCGGTTAACAGGTGAATTTTTTCTCACACATAAGAAGCCGGTTCGACGCCTTCGTGTAATTAACGTTTGATTAGCTCTAATGGCGTTCGGTCATCTGTCAAAAGACGAAAGAAAGGTGTCATTCGAAGGTCAAAATATTGGTTCTGTTGGGCTACTCAAATACGCATGCGTTGTGATAAGTATCAGATACTTCTGACAATTTTTTTTATTGGTAGTATTGAGGGTATATATTAATAGTTATATCTTTTTCCAATCTAATTGTGCTTGCCAATAAAAATTTAGAAAGAGTATAATAACCTAAAATAAAAAAATGTAATTGAAGTGTTAAGATTAAAATCGACTATAAAAAGTTCTAATTGTCTTACGTACAGAGTTTGGGACCATTTTGAAATCGGAACCCGCCTCATATAAACTCGGTTTTGAGCCATTAGTTGCGTGTGGTCAGCTTAATCTGAAACTGCATCTGTCACTTGAATTCCTTCCGAGAAAGCCTTCTAACTGCTTTTGAGGTAAAATCTTTCATGTAATGTATTCTTGTGTTTAGCCTTATTATTTTGGCCTTTTTTCTTCCTTCAGATGAAATGTAGATAATAACACCAAGGATGCCTATTTCATAGGAGTAGCTTTATCCAGTTAAATAATAAAGCTGATTTGTTCGAGAAAATGCCTCGTCTTTAAAGTCTGAAATAAGAGGTCTGTGATATACTGCATAATATGTTACTCTGGTCTTAGCCGTGTAGCACAATACACAGACACACATTATATATATATATATATATATATATATATATATATATATATATATATATATATATATATATATATATATATTTATATATATATGTATATATATATATATATATATATATATATATATATATATATATATATATATATATACATACATATAAATAATCAGTCGTTGATACACCCCTGTAGGACAAATGCCTCGGACATGTTCTTCCACTCTCATCTGTTCATGGTTTTTCTACACGCTATTAGTTAACTAGCAATTTTTCCATTTATTATCTATCATTCTCATTATATGTCCATTCCTTTTCTTACATGTTAAAATATCCTCTACTTGAGTTTCCTCTCGTATCCACGTTGTTCTTTTACTGCCTCAGTATTATTCCCCTCATTATTCTTCCTATAGATTTTTGGGTTGTAAGTCGTTTATGTTCTAAGGCTTTAGTAAGGCTTCCAATTTCTGATACAGAAGTTAAAACTGGTTGGACCATCTGAATAAATACTTTTCTTTTTAGAGAGAGTGGCATTTTACTGTTCATTATCTCAATTTGTTTACCAAAACCTCTCCATCCTATGCTTATCCTTCTTTTAATTTCCGTCTCATGTCCTTGGTAAACAATTCCTGTCTGTTCTGAGCACGTATATTCATTAACAATCTCTAGAGGTTCGTCCATAATCCATATTTTTTGTTTAACTGAGTTTTCATTAAACGTTATCATAGTTAGTTTTACTTGTATTCATTTTCAGTCAGATATTTTTTATTTCTCTTTTCAAATCTTATATCATAATTTGTAATTCCTCCCATGATTCACTAAATAGAATTATGATATATATATATATATATATATATATATATATATATATATATATATATATATATATGTATATATATATATATATATATATATATATATATATATATATATATATATATATATGTGTGTGTGTGTGTGTGTGTGTGTGTGTGTGTGTATGTAAGCCACTAATACTCCAATGCAGGACAAAGGTCTTAGACATGTCCTTTCACTCGCATCTGTTTATAGTCTGTCTATGCCAGTTTAGATCTTCAATTTTCCTTTGTTCTGGAATCCATAGTTTTCTTTTCCTTCTGCTTCTTTTGCAATCTTTAGACACCTATTTTGTTATAATATATATATATATATATATATATATATACATATATATATATATATATATATATATATATGTATATATATACATATGAATATATTATCATATATATGTATATATATATATATATATATATATATATATATATATATATATATATTATAACTCAGGGAAATCTAAAGGCCAGTTATTTACTATTTCCTATGAAAAACTCTACTTTCAACCCCTTGTTAATCTTTCACCTTCGTTTCTTATTATGTGTAATAATAATAATAATAATAATAATAATAATAATAATAATAATAATAATAATAATAATAATAATAATAATAATAATAAATGTTTTAGGATGTGGCTAGGGACAGCATGCACCAATGCTGTTACTTTGCTTTTTATGATCCTTGGACCGACAGTCACGCGATGTCTCTCAGAAAAACAAGGTAAAAATGACTACTCTCTTTATTATTTTATGTGTGGTTTTAAATTTTGTATATCGCCTGAATGAAAATATAATTAAACCGTTCTATTGCAAAATTTTTACAAAAGATTTACAAGCATTTTGTTATCTTGCTATTTGTAAGTTTTTAATGTCTTATTTTATCAATAGGCATACTGTTATCGGATGTGTTTGCACTTTTCTGTTTTTAAAGGTAAATTATATAAGATTTTTCATAACAAAAAATCTGTTAAACAGACAGAAAGACAGAAGGAAAAACTCTAGCTTAACGTTATTGGCGGAGATATACTAACTATTGTAAAAAAAAAATTCAAATTTCGATTACCTTGATGTAGGCTCTTTGCGAAAAAAAAACCAACTTATTTTTACCGGAAATCCGAATATATAAACTATTATAATTAAAGTGAATACGAACATGAATATCTTTTGCATTTTATAGAAAAGTATATTAATAAACTAGGTTTCACAAACGGTATGAAAGCTGCTACGAAGGGCTCCCTCGGTACTGTCGACGGGCAAGAGGAGGCCTTCCAACAAAGTCTAAGTTCACTCGTCCGTCAGATATTCGATGTTCACATGAAAAGTTGCCATGTTGTTCTTACTCACGAAGAAGACAGCATCCTCTTCGACTCAATTCTAAGGTAAGGATTCATTGCTCTTGTTGGCTTATTATAAGTTGCATGGGAAAAGTGATAGCCATGGTGAAAGTTTCGTTAAATATTAATGAGTCTTCTTTTTGTATTTGGTGGCGCTAATTGAGTTTTTGTTCTAAGATTCTGTGTTACTATAATGATTATATACATGAAAAGATCAAGGGGAACAGTGAAAAAGAAACCTAGCTGAAAAGAAGTTAGTGGTATGGTCACGTTTTGAGAAGAGCTGAAGTGATTTAGGGTGAGAAGAAAGGAAATGTTTTGAGAGATAGAAAAATTAATCTTAAAGTAAGAAATGGGAAGATATGATAAGAATAAAGTAAGAGTTGCTATAGCAAATAGACATCAATACCCTTGATACACTACTGGTGTCTTGATAATAAAAGCAGAAAAATATATGCTAACTCGTAGTCTGATTATTACCCGAATTGGTAAACGCTCATTATACAGTACTGTCGGTTCTATCCATGGCTCTGATGTCGGGCAGTTCATAAATATATTACACAAGTTTTAATTAATAAAATGATTTATCTTTTTTGTACCTTTGTTTTTAAAAACCAATATCAGATCACTAGGGGATGCCTTCATCGCTGAAGCAATATTTGACCTACGTTTGACCCAGCTTGACCCGGAAAACAGTCTGTTAAGGGCTCTGAAGCGAGTAGATGCTAAATTCACCTGCAGAGTATTCTTCTTCGATCTGACGGCCAGTGAGGATTCAGCACTTGCCCTAAGGTAGGCCCATTTGTAAAAATATCAATTTCTTATTTTAGAAATTCATACATACATACACACACACACACACACACACACACACACACACACACACACACATATATATATATATATATATATATATATATATATATATATATATATATATATATATATATATATATATATATCAACAACAAATACAACCGCTTCTAGTCCACTATAGGACAAAGGCCTCCGACGTGTCCTTTTTTATGTCTGGGGTTTGACCAGCTTTCATATGAACCGTATGAACTGCGGATTGGTGATAGTGGGAGATTCAGGTTGCTCTGCCATGAGCGATCAGAAAAACAGTCTCCCATCATCACGAATCTGCAGGTTGCCAGCGAGGTGATGAAAATAGCAAACCTTAGACATGACCAAGGCATGTCTGAGGCCTTTGTCCTACAATGGACTAGTAACAACTGCGTTTGTTGTTTTATATATCATCATCTCCTCCTACGCCTCTTGACGCAAAGGGTCTCTGTTAAATATCGCCAGTCGTCGCTATCTTGAGCTTTTAATTCAATACTTCTTCATTCATCATCTCTTACTTCACGCTTCATAATCTTCAGCCATGGAGGCCTGGGTCTTCCAATCCTTCTAGTACCTTGAGGAGCACATCTGAACTTTTGGTGAACTAGTTTCTCTTAGGAATCGCGAAGAGCATGGCCAAACCATCTTCATCTACCCCTCACTATGATCTCATCCACATATGGTACACGAGTAATCTCTCTTATAGTATCCTTCCTATATATATATATATATATATATATATATATATATATATATATATATATATATATATATATATATATATATATATATATAAATAGATTATATGTTTCCTGTATCGCTTATGCAGGTTCCTGGAGAACGTGCGGTTATTCCTGATCCCTCACACGTATGTGGTCTTCTTGGGCGACCGGTCACACGTCCAGAAAACGCTGGAGGACCGCGTCCTTTGGAATACTCCAAATGTTCTCTATCTGGCCATCCCCTTGGTAGGATACTATGCCTTTGGAGGACACTCAGTTCATGAAATCGTGAGAACTAGTATCAGCGGAGTTGTTCAGCGAGAACATTTCACGTCACTTGGGGCTAAAGGTGAGATTACTTCTTTTGTTTCTATTTTTGTGTGTACTTTTTTTGTAATGGTAGTTTCTACGAAACTAGTTCTTGGTAGAATATATTGTAATTTCTAATGTAAATTTGAGTCCATAAATTCTATGATGCGCAACAGTATATTATCAAGATGATTGCCATATACAGCTTTAACTTGAAAAGATTAATTTCGGGGCGATTTATTGATAAATTGTTCATATTGTTGCCAAATGCGTTTTTGTATTTTATATCTATATTTGCCGGAAGTAACATTAGATTATGACAAACTAATCAACTGATAAAACTGTTGAAACAAAGATAAATTGCAGTTATAAGTGGTCTTTACTTTCTCTTCCATTAGTTCGTAAGCAAGAATTTTTGCTTAATTAATTTCTTTCTATTTATTCATAGGATTTTTATAGTCCAAATAATTTGATTTAATTTTAACTATACAACATCCACAATATTGATTGTTAAATTTACGTACCTTATGTTAATATCATAGATTTAAGAAGATATTCGTGTTTTGGCTAGCTATACAAGTTTTGTAGTAGAGGCAAGACCACATTTCGCCAAAATCTTACCTCTACTAAGGACTCACGTGTGTACAGCTAGCAAAAATACGAGCATTATTATTTTCTTCACAGACCCAAAGACCGTGAACATATATACCCGATGCCTTTATTGCGATGGCGGGGAGCAAGGATATAGGCTGGCAGCCGAATGGAATTCAGAAGCTGAACGGCTCGTTGAGAAAACCAAGCTTTTCAAAGGTGGGAAATTCTCTCGAGTTATCTTTCGTCACCGTTTCTTTCTAGACACAGTAAAGCTCTGAAATTTTCTTCTTACTATGTGTTCTCTGACTTGCTATCTTCCTTACTTTAGATGAGGTACTGATGGGGGGGTCATCCATGGCTTTTTTTCTACAATAGTTTGGTAACTCATCATTTGCATTTAAGAGATAATGTCTATTTTGATTTGGTAGTCATATATAGCCAGACACTTTCTTTTTATTATATAGGTGAGATTATTATTATTATTATTATTATTATTATTATCATTATTATTATTATTATTATTATTATTATTATTATTATTATTATTATTATTATTTACTAAATGATATTGCCCATTTGCGGAAAAGACAGTCAATGAATTACAAATAAATTAACATGACATTTTCTATCAACCCAAGTGTCTTCTACCTCACAGACCAGTTTCGTGACTTAATGGGGCATCAATTCCACATTTCAACTCTGGACTGGTTCCCGATCATAGATTTCACCAGGAATAGCAAGAACGTCTCCACCACTGTTACGCCACAGGACTCCGTCGATGTGCGCATGCTCACTGCCATCTCTCAAACCCTGAACTTCACGTAAGATAAGGAAAGGTTTTTATATCTATCTATCTATCTATTTATCTATGCTTATATAATATGAGTGTAGATTTACATATATATGTGTGTGTGTGTGATTTAAATAATCAAATATATACTGCTTCACACGCATCTATCTATTTATCTATCTATCTATCTATCTGTCTATCTATCTATATATATATATATATATATATGTGTGTGTGTGTGTGTGTGTGTGTATGAATGAAACTGTTTTTATTACCTTCGCCAACTTCGTTGCGAAGCGTATGCTTTGATAGGGTGTATTTGTTTGTATGTCTGTGTGGGTGTTTGTGATTCGCATAACTCAAAAACTATTGGACCAAATATCATGAAATTTGGTGGGATGATTGGCCATGATCCAAGGACAATTTGATTAGATTTTGGGAGTGATTGGGTTAAAAGCCAAGGCCAAGGTCACGAAAAAGTAAAAAACGTCTTTTTGCCATATTTCATCTGATTTGCATGAAAAAGGTGCCAAAATGTACATAATTCAATTTGCCGATCTTGTGATATACAACATGATCAAGGCGAAGATATGTGGTCTACTGAGTGTCCATTTCAGTTATACCGTGTGTAGGGATGTTGTGAATGTATATACAGTAGATCTGTGGATATTATTCATATTTCTTTTGTGTTTCTTGTAATGGAAAAATTATCAGATTTGCTGGCAGATCAACGAGGAACAATAAAGAGAAAAGGTTTCAGAAAACGGATTCTGGCTGTATTTTCAAATCATTTGAATCGTTTTTCATATTTTTTCTGTTTAATAATGTGACTCTTTAAATATTCACATTCGGTTCCCTTAGTCATTTTAAAGTAACAAAAACGTAATTTTTATCACCACGCATTTATTATTATTATAATTATTATTATTATTATTACTATTATTATTATTATTATTATTGTTGTTATTATTATTATTATTATTATTATCAGCTAAGCTACAACCCTAGTTCGAAAAGCAGGATGCTATAACCCAAAGGGCTCCAACGGGGAAAAATGGCCCAGTGAGGAGAACAAATAGGGGAATAAATAAATTACAAGAGAATGAATGAAGTATTGACATATTTTAAGGACAGTAACAGCATTAAAATAGATATTTCATAAAGAAACTATAAAAAAAAGACTTATGTCAGCCTGTTCAACAAGAAAACATTCACTGCCTGTTTGAACTTTAGAAGTTCCATTTATCCTTTGACCTAACTTTACCTAGGTACGAAATGCGCGTGCCCTGGGATAACCAGTGGGGCACTTCCACCAAGACGGGCAACTGGACGGGCATCATCGGAGAACTGCAGCACCACCAAGCCGACTTCTCCATGGTGATGTCGTGGATCTGGGGGCGCTTCCAGGTGGTCGACTTCAGCAGGATCTACGCCTCCGAACCGATCGTCATGATCATGTCAAAGCCTAGGCCACTTCCGCAGTACATGGCCCTCGTCCGCCCGCTCGAAGGTTTGGCTGCTTTTTATGTTTTTTTTTCTTACTTAAGGGGCCTTGTGGTCTGATGGAATGATGCGGTGCATGTGTTTTTATTACAATACTTTTCGACTAGGTTACTATAATCTGTGAGGACAGGATTAGCTTAGTCAAATTAACTCTCTCTCTCTCTCTCTCTCTCTCTCTCTCTCTCTCTCTCTCTGAAGTGTTTATTTGTTTGATGACTCAAAAAGTTAAAGGAAGAAAGATAAGTAGAAAGTAGCCACTAAGTGATTGAATCTCCCCAGCCCCAGTCTAAAGCAGCAGGTATTTATGGATCCGGGTTTAACAATCGCGCAGTAATCCTGAGTAACACTACCTCCACTGTAAAGTAAAATTACTTCCAGATTACCTGAAGGTAAGATGAAACTGAAATGAAATTAAATAATCCTGAAGATGAATTCAACCTAATTTTATTAGTATTTATGATAATTAAAAGACGACACCAACATCATAATAATAGCAAAATAAAAAAGAATTCTTGATTATAATTTTGTTCAAGGAGTTAGTCAGTTACCATTGTGTTTTTTATGGTCTGGTATTCTAGATTTTAGTTTAGTAGCAATTAAGAAAACGGCTCTTTTGAATCCTCAGTTTATTTAGAATTTATTTTGTCCATTGATCTAGTGTGTGAATATTTGGAAAAAGTTTTTTCTTTTTTTTTTTAACTAAACGATAAATTTTGGGCATTTTATTCAATGAATTGAGAGTTTTGAGCATATGAATTTTAAGAAGCCAGGTTATTGCTTAAGTGAGCAGTGCAGAGTTAAAATGAAATCATGATGGCTTTCCACAAAGACAAACACTAGTTAATTAATCTGTATTTCTTGTGAAGTATCAGAAATCCGGCCTGTCCTTCGCTGGTCTTCTCCAAATCAGTTCTTGATCAAGACATCAGCCAAGAATAGTAGCCAGTGATCTGAACGACACCGAGATAACAAGATATAAAGGCGTTGTCAGTCTTGTAAATTACCAAAAGCTGTGGTACGATTATTTATTAGAGGGCAAATTGACAAATTTGACTATATTTGTAAAATATATTTGAAAATGGATTTTCTGTAGTTGTAAACAAAACATCTGAAGCGTTGTGATAGGTGAAGCCTTTGCGCAAAGGAATGAAATTCTTAAAAATCCAAATCTTAATATCACGTAATGTTAGGGTGTGTCTGTAGGCATCAATACCATACCCTCGTATTGGAGAATGTTGTTTAATAACTGAATATCTTTACACATTTAATTCTTCATCCTTACCTACGTAGCTGTTATATTTTTCTGACTAAAAATAAGAATCTTATTGAGTGATAAGAACTATGACGAAAATATAAAAATTGGACTATAGCTTCTAATAATGGTATCAAGAACGATCAGCGAATTTTTTGAAGTTTCACAATCGACAAAATATATATTTACTGCCTTGGAATGACATGATGGAAAAGATAAGAAAGAATGTGTTCGTCTTGACTGCATGGATTTAAATCTTATCTATGTGTTTGGCTTAAAAAAGACGACCATACCTTGATCAGTAAAGGTGTATAATTCAGGACCACCCTTACTAGATTGGTTTGCTGTGAGCGATCAGGCGAAAATCTCTCACCATCACCAATCCGCAGTGGCCAGCATGGTGATGAAAACTGGCTAAACCCCAAACATGAATTAACATGCCTGAGGCCTTTTTCGTCTTGCAGTGGACTAGAAATGACTATAATTGTCGCTGGGGTACACTTGGGCATGCTGTTCTGTCTTATTTCTCTTCCTCTTGTTTTTTTTTTTTTTTTTTTTTTTTTTTTATAGCTTACATGTGAAGGATCTAATTTATTGTTGTTACTGTTCTTGAAATATTTTATTTTGATTGTTTATTCTTTTCTTGTAGATTATTCATTTCCTTATTTCCTTTCCTCGCTGGGCTATTTTTTCCTATTGGAGCCCTTGGGCCTATAGCATCTTGCTTTTTCAACTAGGGT
>NC_090755.1:30923324-30930824 GCF_036898095.1 Palaemon carinicauda | reverse complement strand
TAATTTTTATTTGCATTTTTATAAGTGTAAAATTTTTTTGGAATATCATAGTTTTGTATCTAAATTTGGTAATATAAACAACTTTAGATTTCTTAGAGTACTTTCGTTAGATATTACGGAGTCTTGCAGGCGAGAAAAGTTTTCCGTCCGTCTTGGTTTAAAGCTGAACGCTTCCTTCTCTTCCTAGCATAAATTAAAAGAAAGGTCTGGTTGTCTTCACTGTGGGCTTGATACTTATAGACCGTGTTTTTATCAAGTAATGCAGGTCTTGTGCATCCAGGAAGTGCTCGCTCATAGTAACAGAACTGAAGAGTCTCTCTCTCTCTCTCTCTCTCTCTCTCTCTCTCTCTCTAACAGAATTTGGTGCTATATTAGTTGAATAACTCGACATTCTTGAGGTGATTCGACCAATGTATTCACCTTGGAAAAGTGCTCTCTCTCTCTCTCTCTCTCTCTCTCTCTCTCTCTCTGTGAAGTCTATTTTTTATAATAAACAAACGATATAATTCGTGAGAGGGGTTACAGACCGTTGACTCACACTTGAGACAGAATATCTTTTTATTGTTTCAGTGAGAGAAATTTCAAATCACGATAAATTGAATAATTCAATCATCTTTATTAAAGGCTATCAGAATAACTCAATTTTATATATATATATATATATATATATACATATATATATATATATATATACAGAGAGAGAGAGAGAGAGAGAGAGAGAGAGAGAGAGAAATATGGTATTCATTTGCCTTTTATCTTTGCTTTCCCAACACCAGATGTTCATCGGCTGGTGGTGGGTGTTTTGCACGCTCATCACGGTCGTGTACAAATCCTCCCTGACGTCGCATCTGTCCGTCCCCGGCACGTCACGGGCCATCGACACGTTCGAGGAGCTCCTCAAGGCAGACGGGTGGTCCTGGGGTTACGAACCCAGCTACGGATCCGGTTGGGAGTGGTTCAAGAATAACGAAAATCCGACGATCAAAAAAATCTTCGAGGGCATGGAGGTGAGGTAGGGAGGGGTTGGGGAGATGACGAGGAGAAGGTGGGATTAGGGATTAAGGAGATGCTGGGGAGAATGTGGGGCATGGGAAGGGGTTGGAAGATGGCGATGACAGAAGGGCAAGAAATATTTGGATGTTTTCTTATTTTCTTTTATTTAAGTAATTTCAATGGATATAACTCTATGTAGACTATTTATTTTAAATTCTAAAAGTATTTTGAATAAGTATTTTTCATTTGTGTCTACTGATTTGACATAAACACACAAATAAGAAAAAGGTTCAGAATAAATGATTGAAAGAATTGGATGATCTTAAGGTAGGTTTGTCATATGTACATAATGGAATATAATAGTTTAGCCAAAAAAATATACAGTAATTCAGTAATGAGATGGGCGGATAAACACTTAGGAAATGTAAGATAGATGAAAAAACAAAAAAAAACAAGCTGTTTGAAGAGATAGGGGTAGAGGTGCAAGCTGTGTCTGTAGGATCAATACACTGCTAATGAACCCTCTGTGGTGTAGGAAACTTAAAATGTTATGGAAGTTTTTACTGAATGTGTGGTTCACAAGTGAACAAGTAGTTAACAAGTGAATGGGATACTAGCTTGTGATGTTTTCCTCAGGGGCCACCCATGTTAGGGGAAAGTACTTAATGTTGAAAAGAACATATATAAGAATACACACACACATACACAAGCTAGTTACAACTCATAAAGCTATGGAAAGAATAATAATGGGAATAACACTAAGAGAGAAAAATAGCAACATGGATACGAGAGCAAACTAAAGTAGATGATATTCTAACAACATGTAACAAAGAGAAATGAACATGGGCTGAACGTATAATGAAAATTATAGACAATACATGGACATTAAGAATAACAGAATGGATCCCTAGATATTGTAAAAGAAGCAGGGGAAGGAAGAGAAGGCGTTGGATTGACGAACTAAGAAAGTTTGTGACTATGGTTGATTGATTGATCGATTTGAGATTTTCTGGCATCCTGACATCTAAGGTCATGGACGCCGGTGTGAGTATGGACTGGCACAAAGACCATAAACAGACGCAAGTGGAAGGACATGTCTGAGGCCTTTGTTCTGCAGTGGGCGAGTAACGGCTGATGATATATATATATATATATATATATGTATATATATACATATATATACATATATATATATACACATACATATATACACACACACACACGCACATATATATATATATATATATACATATATATATATATATATATATAGTTGTGAGTGTGGACGCGTAGAAAGACCATAAACAGACACAAGTGGAAGGACATGTCTGAGGCCTTTGTTGAGCATGTTCTGCAGTGGACTAGTAACGGTTGATGATATATATATATATATATATACTGTATATATATATATATATACATATATATATATATATATATATATATTGGGAGTTAAATGGCAGTACGAGAATTAGACATAAAACTATAAGAGAGATTACTTGAGTTCCATATGTGGATGAGATCATGATGAGGGGTAGATGAAGATGGTTTGGGCATGCTCTTCGCACTCCCCAAGAGAGATTATTTCACCAAACTTTCAACTTGTATCCACAATGCACTAGAAGAGTTGAAAGGCCCAGACATACATGGCTTAGGACTATGAAGCATGAAGTAGTTTATGAATGGAGAAGTATTGAACTAAGAGCTCAAGATAGAGAAGACTGGCGAAATCTAAAAGACCCTTTGCGTCAATAGGCGTAGGAGGAAATGATGATGATGATGTATATTTATTATCATTATTAATTGCTAAGCTACAACCATAGTGAGAAGAGCAGAATGCTGTAAGCCCAGGGGCTCCAACAGGGAAAATAGCCCAGTGAGGAAAGGAAACAAGGAAAAATAAAGTATTTCAAGAACAGTAACATTAAAATAAATTTCTCCTTTATAAACTATAAAAACTTAAACAAAACAAGAAGAAGAGAAATAAGATAGAATATTGTGCCCGAGTGTACCCTCAAGCAAGAGAACTCTAACCCAAGATAGTGGAAGACCATGGTACTGAGGCTATGGCCCTACCAAAGACTAGTGAACATTGGTTTGATTTTGGATTGTCCTCCTAGAAGAGCTGTTTACCATAGCTAAAGAGTGTCTTCTACCCTTACCAAGAGGAAAGTGGCCACTGAACAATTACAGTGCTGTAACCCCTTGGATGAAGAAGAATTGATTGGTAATCCGCGTTGTCAGGTGTATGATGACAGAGGAGAATCTATAAAGAATAGGCCAGAGTATTCGGCGTGTGTTAGTGTGTGTGTGTGTGTGTGTGTAGGCAAAAGGAAAATTAACCATAATCAGAGAGAAGGATCCAATGTCGTACTGTCTGGCCAGTCAAAGGACCCCAACTCTCTAGCGGTAGTATCTCAACGGGTGGCTGGTGCCCTGGCCAACCTGCTACCTATATTACGTATATATACTGTATCTACTATATATATATATATATATATATGTATGTATATATATATTTATATATATATATGTGTGTGTGTATAAATATTTTTGATAATAATATCCACATCAATTATGATAACTATATAAAGTACTTTATTCTAAATTTGAAAATAAAGAAAAAATTATCGTCGAATGATAGAAATGATAAACAGTGGCATATTTACCAAGCATTCTTCCGAAAGAAGCTTAACGCACCGAAACCAAGCAAATAAAACGCTGCTCCAAACCGCAGGTCATGGAGTTCAAAGAGCAGATGGACCGCGTCCTGAAGGGCCAACACGCTCTCATTACCTGGAAGTACAAAATCAAGTCTCTGATTGCTGCCCTTTACACTGACAACTTTGGCTACACTCCAATCTACACGGCCAAGTCGGAGTACTTCAATTACGGCGGTTACGGATGGGCTTTCAGGTAATTCAAATGTACATTGCATGTTTTACTTGGTAAGTAATTACATTACGGGAGAAAGAGAGAGAGAGAGAGAGAGAGAGAGAGAGAGAGAGAGAGAGAGAGATTCCTCTGACCACATTTTTTTTAAAGTTCCTTGGAGTAAAACCACCTAATCGCGGTACAATTCTGCTCAACCCTGAATTCCCTGATAAGGTAATAGCAGCCTCTTCTATTCAGTCATATGATCTTCAACAACCAAGGCTTAGCCAACGTCTCCGGGCGTTTTAAATTCCAACAGGCCAGTTTGATGCAATGTATGCATTTAGATTTTGCTTATATGATCACATATTTCATATTTTTTATCTTACTTCTAAATTTATTATGTTTTCATAGTATTTTATAATATGTCATGTTGCAGATATTATATTTGCATTGTAAATTCACTTTATGAACTGATTTAACGTATCATTTATTTTATCAAACAGAAAAAACGCGCCATTCCTGCGCCCCATAAACATGATTAAACAGCGACTGATCGAAGCTGGTTTCGTCAATCTATGGATGAACGACCTCATAGGCACCGCTGCCAAGAAAGCCCGCGATGAAAAGAACAATGAAAAACAAGTGGACAATTCGGAGACACAGACGTTGGTCCAGGCAAGTAGCTTCTGAAGGTTACGAATTAATCTTCTCCTAGATTATTTTGGCTTTGGTACAAGCTTTCGACTGGTCAATGTGTACCTGCGGTAAACTTTATATATATATATATATATATATTATATATAAATATATACACAAACTTTTTAATTGGCTGTTTAAATTACACTTGCTGGTCTTTTACTTGTTTGAAATATTATTTTCTTTGTCGTTTTTTTTCAATACTCTTACATTGCGCGAATGTCTATGAATATCGTTAATGCATCATTTCATATTTATGTTTTCCATATTAGGGTCATTAACTTGTAGTATTCTGAGTTCCAGTTAAGGGTGATGCATCCTGGCTTTGGATTACAATATTAACTGTAATAATGATGGCGATGATCATGATATTACTCAAATCTAATCTACTAGAAGTTTTTTCTTTCCCAATTATAAATTTCAATTTTATATATTTTGAATAGTTTGGGTCTATTTTAAATCGCGTTAAGCTAATTATCAATTTTGAGTATTTTCTTGGTTACGTTTTCATAGATCTTTAAATATATAGATATAAGTATGAACCAAAGCATTCCAAGGCAATCATCATCATTTATAAGACCTGGTACATTTATTGTAGTTAAAAGAAAGGATCATAAGGTAACGAACTAATATACATTGTCAAGATGTTGTACCACTGTTCCAGTGTCATCATCATCATAGATATTTTCGCGCCAACTCTTTCCTCTATCAGACCAAATAGTAATTGTAGTGTTCGTTCCTATTTCCTTTGATACATGCGAGCAGATTACAAGAAAAAAAAAATGATTCCCGAGTCATTATCAAATAGTACTACCTTGGAATACTCTTTGGTCATCACTCATTTTTCCTTTGCCTACATATTCACCGAATATTCTGGCCTATTCTTTACGCATTCATCTCTTCCCTCATATACATGACCGCACCAAGATAACGGGAAAAATATTTTCTACTTATGGGGTTAACTACTGCACTTCAATTGTTCAGTGGCTACTTTCCACTTGGAGAATCCAAAATCAAACCATTATTCTCTAATCTTGGGTAGTGCCGAAGGCCTCTATACCAAGGTATTCCGCTGTCTTGAATTAGAATTCTCTTGCCTGACTCTTGAGGGTACACTCACGCCCACTATTTTATCCGTTTCCTTATTTCTTTTCCTCTTTCTAACTGGGCTATTTTCCTTTTTGGAACCCTTGGGCTTATAGCATCCGGCTTTTCCAGCTTAGCTAATAATAATAATAATAATAATAATAATAATAATAATAATAATAATAATAATAATAATAATAATAACCAAGGCACTTTTTCTGCCTGTTTAATGTAATATAAAAATTACTTGAATGACGTCCTAATATTACATGCCTTGTTATACTGTAGATCATTACCAAAGGGCTTTCATATTTGTTCTATTAGCTGGTTCTTATAATAATGGAGGAACCACTATCTTAATATTTCTGAATTTATGATTGTCATTTACATGAGTTATCTTTATTCGGTGCTCTCTCTCTCTCTCTCTCTCTCTCTCTCTCTCTCTCTCTCTATATATATATATATATATACTGTATTTATATATATATATATATATATATATGTATATGTATACTGTATATATATATATATATATATATATATAATCATTATCATTATCATTACTAGCTAAGCTACAACCTTAGTTGGAAAAGCAGGATGCTACAAGCCCAAGGGCTCCATCAGAGAAAATAGCCTAGTGAGGAAAGGAAATTAATAAACTATGTATGAGAAGTAATGAATGAAAAATATCTTAAAATTAGTAACAACGTCAAAATAGATCTGTCATATATAAACTATGAAGTGGGGACTTATGACAATCTGTTCAACATAAAAACATTCGCTGCAAGTTTCAACTTCCGAAGTTCCAACTACCTAATTAGGAAGATCATTCATCAACCTGGTCACAGCAGGAATCAAACTTCTCTCTAAATAGAAAAGTAGTTAATCAGATGGGTCCACCAGTATTAACTTATGCAGAAACTTGGGGCTTTACTAAAACCTTAGAGCATAAGCTAGATACAACTCAAAGAGCTATGGAAAGAATAATGATGGGATAACACCAAGCGATAGAAAAAGAGCAACATGAATACGAGAGCGAAGTAAAGTAGAGGATATTCTAACAACATGTAAGAAAAGTAATGGACATTGGCTGGACATAATGAGAATGACAGGTAATAGATGAACATCGAGCATAAGAGAATGAATCCTAGATATTGCAAAAGAAGCAGGGGAAGTAAGAGAAGACGATGCATTGATGAGCTAAGAATATTTACGGGTATGTACTGGCAAGACCACAAACACGGGAGTGGAGGGACATGTCTGAGACCTTTGCCTTATCCTGTAGTAGACTAGCTACGGCTGATGATAATAATGATGTAATATATATATATATATATATATATATATATATATATATATATATATATATATATACATACATGCATACATACATACATACATGCATACATACATATACATACACAACAACGACAACAACAGCAACAAGAAATGTAGGCGTTTCTAGTCCACTACAGGACAAAAGGGTAAGACATGCTCTTATTCATATCTGGGGTTTGGCAAATTTTCATCACCACGCTGGCCACTGCGGACTGGTGATGGTGGGAGACTTTAGTCTGATCCCTCACAACAAACCAACCTTGTATGTGCAGCCCTAACTAGTACAGCGTTGGTGATCATGGCGATACACAAACCCTTTCACCATGTTAAGGTATCCCCTCACACACACACACACACACACACACATATATATATATATATATATATATATATATATATATATATATATATATATATATATATATATATATATATATATACAGTATATATACTATGCCTATTGATGCAAAGGGCCTCGGTTAGATTTTGGTAGTCGTCTCTATTGTGAGT